>NW_028225179.1:13221846-13270803 GCF_052327205.1 Somniosus microcephalus
CAATCGCAAACTAATCCCACAGCCCCGCTCTCTCCCCATAGCCCTGCATCAATCCCAAACTAATCACACTGCCCCGATCTCTCCCGATAGTCCTGTATCAATCCCAAACTATTCCCAATGCCCCGCTCTCTCCCGATAGCCCTGTATCAATCCCAAACTAATCACACTGCCCCGATCTCTCCCGATAGTCCTGTATCAATCCCAAACTATTCCCAATGCCTCTCTCTCTCCCGATAGCCCTGCATCAATCCAAACTAATCTCTCTGCCCCACTCTCTGCCCAGAGCCCTGCATCATTCCCAAACTAACCCCACTGCCACGTTCTCTCCCCATAGCCCTGGGAGTGTTTGGTGGGACAGTGTAGAGGGAGCTTCACTCTGTATCTAAGCGTGTTGTTCCTGCCCTGGGAGTTTTTGATGTGCTGGTTTAAAGAGAGCTTTACTCTATCGATTCTCTAGCAATCCTTGACAGATTGCAAGTCCGCGGATTCAGCGCATACACAGTGCAGACGGAAACATGCAACTTGCGGGGCCTCTACCAAGGCCTAAGTTGTTGATACGGAGACCATGATTTCAGATCCATTATCTTTGCTTGATGTAATCCTTCACTCCTGTGTATAAGACAGTGAGTCTCACGGCCTAAAATGCATTCAAATCTCAGTAAGAATACCCAGAATAGACTTTAATTGTCTTTTATTTGCTTCATTTTTCTAAGGTTTACCCAGATATCTGCAGACCAACATTCATCCACATGTGAATCCCTCCTCTGCATTATTCAAATCACGGGAACATAGAAACATAGAAACATAGAGATAGGAACAGGAGTAGGCCATTCGGCCCTTCGAGCCTGCTCCGCCATTCAATGAGATCATGGCTGATCTTCGTCTGAGATCTTAGCTGATCTTACCAGTTCAGTACCCCGTCCCCGCCTTTTCTCCGTAACCCTTAATCCCCTTAGCCTTCAGAAATATATCCAATTCTCTCTTGAAAATATTTATTGAATTAGCCTTCACAGCCCTCTGTGGCAGGGAATTCCACAGGCTCACCACTTTTGTTTAATCTACCGAGGTTCAGTATTGAAACATGCCAGGAGATCCAGGCATGTTTTGATAAAGCAGACTGACAATGAGTTCAGTGGGGAAATTTAGCAAACAACAGGCCGATTTTAATATGATAAGGCAGGATCTGTCCAAAGTGGGCTGGGAACAGCTACTTGACAACCCTCTGTCTCAGTCCCAAACTAATCTCACTGCCCTGCTCTCTCCTGTTAGCCCTTTATCAACCCCAACGTAATCCCAGTGCCCCGCTCTCTCCCCATAGCCCTGTATCAGTCCACAGCCTAATCCCACTGCCGCGCTCTCTCCCCATAGCCCTGTATCAATCAGCAAACTAATCCCACTGCCCCGCTTTCTCCCCATAGCCCTGTATCAATCACCAAACTAATCCCACTGCCCCGCTCTCTCCCCATAGACCTGTATCAATCCCAAACTAATCCCACTGCCTCGCTCTCCCCCCATAGCTCTGTCTTGATCCCAAACTAATCCCACTGCCCTGCTCTCCCCCATAGCCCTGAAACAATCCCAAACTAATCCCACTGCCCCACTCTCTCCCCATAGCCCTGCATCAATCCCAAAATTTTCCCAATGCCTCTCTCTCTCCAGATAGCCCTGCATCAATTCCAAACTAGGACAAATAAAATTAGAGAGTTAATTGCGTGGCTCAAAGACTGGTGTGGTAGAAATGGGTTTTGCTTCCTGGGCCACTGGCACCAGTACTGGGGCAGGAGGGAGCTGTTCCGCTGGGACGGGTTTCACTTGGCCAGTGCTGGGACTAGAGTCCTTGCGGATCATATAACTAGGGCTGTAGAGAGGGCTTGAAACTAACTAGCGGGGGGGGAGGTTCCTAGAGAGCAAATAAAAAAATGACAACAGAGAAGGTCATAGACTTAGGTAGCAGTGGGGAAATTAAAAACCAGAGCGTGTCAGGAAGGGGCAGAAGATATGGAGTAAAAGGTAAAGTAATAAAAAGGGCAATAGCAGGAAATAAGTGTCACAAAACATCTTTGAAAGTTCTCTATCTGAATGCACGTAGCATTCGTAACAAAATAGATGAGTTAATGGCACAAATAAGTACATATGGGTATAATCTTGTGGCCATTACAGAAACATGGCTGCAGGGTGACAATGCCTGGGAATTAAACATACCAGGTTATTTAACGATCAGGAAGGACAGGCAGGAAGGAAGGGGAGGTGGGGTGGCTATGTTAATAAAGGAAGGAATCACTGTAATACAGAGAAATGATATTGGGTCAAAAGATCAGGATAATGAAACAGTTTGGGTGGAGGTAAGGAATAATAAGGGGAAAAAACATTAGTGGGCGTAGTCTATAGGCCTCCGAACAGTGGCAACTCTGTTGGATGGAGTATCAATCAGGAAATAGTTGAGGCTTGTAATAAGGGAACATCAATAATTATGGGGGATTTCAACTATCATATTAATTGGGCAAATCAAATTGGGCAGAGCAGCCTTGAGGATGAGTTCATTGAATGTATTAGGGATGGGTTTCTTGAGCAGTATGTAACTGAACCGACCAGGGGGCAAGTAACCTTAGATCTGGTCCTGTGTAACGAGACGGGATTAATTAAAAATGTCCTAGTAAAGGATCCCCTTGGAATGAGTGACCATAACATGGTTGAATTCCATATTCAATTAGAGGGTGAGAAGGTTGGATCTCAAACAAGCGTGCTAAGCTTGAATAAAGGAGACTATGAAGGTATGAGAGCGGAATTGAGTAGAGTGGATTGGGAAAATAGATTAAAGGGTAAGACGATACATGATCAGTGGTGTACATTCAATGAGTTATTTTACAACTTCCAAAAAATATATATTCCACTGAGAAGAAAAGGGTGTAAAAGAAAAGACAGCCATCCGTGGCTAAGTAAAGAAATTAAGGATAGTATTCGACTAAAAACAAGGGCATATAAGGTAGCCAAAACTAGTGGGAGGGTAGAGGATTGGGAAAACTTTAAAAGACAGCAAAAAATAACAAAAAGATTGATCAAGAAAGGGAAGATAGATTATGAAAGTAAATTAGCAAAAAATATAAAAACAGATAGTAAGAGTTTTTACAGGTATATAAAAAGAAAAAGGGTGGCTAAAGTAAATGTTGGTCCCTTAGAGGATGAGACCGGGAAATTAATGGTGGGAAATATGGAGATGGCAAAAACACTGAATGAATATTTTACATCAGTCTTTACAGTAGAAGACACTAAGAATATCCCAACACTGGACAAACAGGGGGCTAAAGGGGGGGAGGAGCTAAACACGATCAAAATCACTAAGGAAGTGGTACTCGTAAAATAATGGGACTCAAGGCGGATAAATCACCTGGACCTGATGGCTTACATCCGAGGGTCTTGAGGGAAGTGGCGGTAGGGATTGTGGATGCATTGGTAATAATTTTCCAAAACTCCCTGGACTCGGCAAAGGTCCCAGCAGACTGAAAAACTGCTAATGTAACACACTTATTTAAAAAGGGCAGTAGACAGAAGGCTGGAAACTATAGACCGGTTAGCCTAACATCTGTGGTAGGTAAAATTTTGGAGTCCATTATTAATGAGATAGTAACAGGACATTTGGATAATCATAATTTAATAGGACAAAGTCAGCATGGTTTTATGAAGGGGAAGTCATGTTTGACAAATTTGCTGGAGTTCTTTGAGGAAATAACGTATAGGGTGGATAAAGGGGAACCAGTGCACGTAGTATATTTAGTCTTCCAAAAGGCATTTGACAAGGTGCCACACAGAAGATTATTGCTTAAGATAGTAAATCACGGGATTGGGGGTAATATTCTGGCATGGATAGATGATTGGCTATCTAAGAGAAGGCAGAGATTTGGGATAAATGGTTAATTCTCAGACTGGCAATCAGTAACTAGTGGTGTTCCGCAGGGGTCAGTGCTGGGTCCCCAACTCTTTACAATCTATATTAACGATTTGGAGGAGGGGACCGAGTGTAACATATCAAAGTTTGCAGATGACACTAAGATGGGAGGGAAAGTAGTGAGTGAGGAGGACATAATAAACCTGCAAGGGGACATCGACAGGCAAAGTAAGTGGGCAGAGATTTGGCAGATGGAATACAATACTGGAAAGTGTGAGGTTATGCACTTTGGTAGGAAAAATCGTAGAGCAAGTTATTACCTTAATGGCAAGAAACCTGAATGTACTGAAGTACAAAGGGATCTGGGGGTCCTGGTGCACGAAACTCAAAAGGTTAGTATGCAGGTGCAGCAAGTGATTAAGAAGGCCAATGGAATGTTGGCTTTCATTGCTAGGGGGATAGTATATAAAAATAGGGAGGTATTGCTTCAGTTGTACAAGGTATTGGTGAGGCCGCACGTGGAATACTGCGTACAGTTTTGGTGTCCGTACTTAAGAAAGGACATACTTGCTCTCGAGTCAGTACAAAGAAGGTTCACTCGGTTAATCCCGGGGATGAGGGGATGGACATATGAGGACAGGTTGAGTAGTTTGGGACTCTACTCATTGGAGTTCAAAGAATGAGAGGCGATCTTATTGAAACATATAAGATTGTGAAGGGGTCGGATCGGGTGGATGCGGGGAAGATGTTCCCGATGATGGGTGAAACTAGAACTAGGGGGCATAGTCTTAGAATAAGGGGCTGCTCTTTCAAAACTGAGATGAGGAGGAACTACTTCACTCAGAGGGTGGTAGGTCCATGGAATATGCTGCCCCAAATAGCTGTAGAAGCTACATCATTACATAAATTTAAAACAGAAATAGACAGTTTCCTAGAAGTAAAGGGAATTAAGGGTTACGGGCAGCGGGCAGGAATTTGGACATGAGTCTAGGTTCGGATCAGTCATGGCCCTGTGGGTAGCGGAGCGGGCCCAGGGGCCGTGTCGCCTGATCCTGCTCCTATTTTGTGTGTCTAATTCTGTTAGATTCAGGAAATGGTTCTGTGATAGTGGATTGGCGGTTAGGATCAGATCAGCCATGATCTTATTGAATGGCGGAGCAGGCTCGAGGGGCCGATTGGCCTACTCCGGCTCCTATTTCTTATGTTCTTATGTTCTTATGTAAACTAATCTCTCTGCCTCACTCTCTGCCCATAGCCCTGTATCAATCACCAACTAATCCCACTGCCCCGCTTTCTACCCATAGCCCTGTATCAATCACAAACTATTTCCACTGCCCTGCTCTCTCCCCATAGCCCTGTGTTATATCCAAACAAATCCCACTGCCCGCTTTCTCCCCATAGCCCTGTGTTATATCCAAACAAATCCCACTGCCCGCTTTCTCCCCATAGCCCTGTGTCATATCCAAACTAATCCCACTGCCCCGCGCTCTCCCCATAGCCCTGTATCAATCCACAACTTAAGCCCACTGTCCTGCTTTCTCCCCATAGCCCTGTGTTATTTCCAAACATATCCGACTGCCCCGCTCTCTCCCCATAGCCCTGTATCAATCCCCAATGTAAGCCTACTGCCCCGCTTTCTCCCCATAGCCCTGTGTTATATCCAAACAAATCCCACTGCCCCGCTCTCTCCCCATAGCCCTGTATCAATCCCCAACGTAAGCCCACTGCCCCGCTTTCTCCCCATAGCCCTGTGTTATATCCAAACTAATCCCACTGCACCGCTATCTCCTCGTAGCCCTGTATCAATCCCAAACTAGTCCCACTGCCCTGCTCTCTCCTCTAGCCCTGTATCAAACACAAACTAATCCCACTGCCACGCTCACTCCCCATAGCCCCGGATCAATCCCAAGCTTATCCCGCTCCTGATCACTATCCAGTGACCTCTGTGTTAGAGAGAGGGGAAATCAGCCAGGATTCCTGCTCCTGATCACTGTCCAGTGACCCCTGAGTTAGAGAGATGGGAAATCAGACAGGGTTCCTGCTCCTGATCACTGCCCAGTGACCCCT
Source organism: Somniosus microcephalus (assembly GCF_052327205.1). Taxonomy (NCBI): domain Eukaryota; kingdom Metazoa; phylum Chordata; class Chondrichthyes; order Squaliformes; family Somniosidae; genus Somniosus; species Somniosus microcephalus. Next base: position 13,227,797 of record NW_028225179.1, read on the forward strand.
GGGTTAGAGAGAGGGGAAATCAGCCAGTGTTCCTGCTCCTGATCACTGCCCAGTGACCCCTGGGTTAGAGAGAGGGGAAATCCGCCAGGGTTCCTGCTCCTGATCACTGCCCAGTGACTCCTGGGTTAGAGAGAGAGGGAAATCAGCCAGGGTTCCTGCTCCTGATCACTGACCAGTGACCCCTGGGTTAGAGAGAGGGGCAATCAGCCAGGGTTCCTGCTCCTGATCACTGCCCAGTGACACCTGGGTTAGAGAGAGAGGGAAATCAGCCAGGGTTCCTGCTCCTGATCACTGTCCAGTGACCCCTGAGTTAGAGAGAGGGGAAATCAGCCAGGGTTCCTGCTCCTGATCAATGCCCAGCGACCCCTGAGTTAGAGAGAGGGGAAATCAGCCAGGGTTCGTGCTCCTGATCACTGTCAAGTAACACCTGGGTTAGAGATAGAGGGGAAATCAGCCAGGGTTCATGCTCCTGATCTATGTCCAGTGACGCCTGGGTTATAGATAGAGGGGAAATCAGCAAGGGTTTGTGCTCCTGATCACTGTCCAGTGATCCCTGGGTTAGTGCGAGGGGAAATCAGCCAGGGGTCCTGCTCCTGATCACTGCCCAGTGATCCCTGGGTTAGTGAGAGGGGAAATCAGCCAGGGTTCCTGCTCCTGATCACTGCCCTGTGACCCCTGGGTTAGAGAGAGAAGGAAATCAGCCAGGGTTCCTGCTCCTGATCACAGCCCAGTGACCCCTGGTTAGAGAGAGAGGGAAATCAGTGAGGGTTCATGCTCCTGTTCACTGCCAAGTGACACCTGGGTTAGAGAGAGAAGGAAATCAGCCAGGGTTCCTGCTCCTGATCACAGCCCAGTGACCCCTGGTTAGAGAGAGAGGGAAATCAGTGAGGGTTCATGCTCCTGTTCACTGCCAAGTGACACCTGGGTTAGAGAGCGAGGGGAAATCAGCCTGGGTTCCTGCTCCTGATCACTGTCCAGTGACCCCTGTGTTAGAGAGAGAGGGGAAATCAGCCAGGGTTCCAGTTCCTGATCATTGCCCAGTGACCCCTGGGTTAGAGAGAGGGGAAATCAGCCAGGATTCATGCTCCTGATCACTGTCCAGTGACCCCTGGGTTAGTGAGAGGGGAAATCAGCCAGGGTTCCTGCTCCTGATCACAGTCCAGTGACCCCTGGTTTAGAGAGACAGGTGATATCAGCCAGGGTTCCTGCTCCTGGTCACAGCCCAGTGACCCCTGGGTTAGAGAGAGAGGGGAAATCAGCCAGGGTTCATGCTCCTGATCACTATCCAGTGACCCCTGTGTTAGAGAGTGGGGAAATCAGCCAGGGTTCCTGCTCCTGATCATTGTCCAGTGACCCCTGGGTTAGAGAGAGACGGAAATCAGCCAGGGTTCCTGCTCCTGATCACTGCCCAGTGACTCCTGGGTTAGAGAGAGAGGGAAACCAGACAGGTTTCCTGCTCCTGATCACTGCCCAGTCACCCCTGGGTTAGAGATAAAGGGGAAATCAGCCAGGGTTCGTGCTCCCGGTCACTGCCCAGTGACCCCTGAGTTAGAGAGAGGGGAAATCAGCCAGGGTTCCTGCTCCTGATCACTGTCCAGTGAAAACTGTGTTAGTGAGTTGGGAAATCAGCCAGGGTTCCACCTCCTGATCACTGTCCAGTGACCACTGGGTTAGAGAGAGAGGGGAAATCATCCAGGGATCCTGCTCCTGATCATTGTCCAGTGACCCCTGGGTTAGAGAGAGGGGAAATCAGCTAGGGTTCCTGCTCCTGATCACTGTCCAGTGAGCCCTGGGTTAGAGAGAGGGGAAATCAGCCAGGATTCGTGCTCCTGATCACTGTCCAGTGACCCTGGGTTAGAGAGGGGGGAAATCGGCCCGGGTTCCAGCTCCTGATCACTATCCAGTGACCCCTGAGTTAGAGAGAGGGGGAACCAGCCAGGGTAAATGCTCCTGATCACTGCCCAGTGACCCCTTGTTTAGAGAGAGAGGGAAGTCAGCCAGGGTTCATGCTCCTGATCACAGTCCAGTGACCCCGGAGTTAGATCGAGGGGGAACCAGCCAGGGTTCCTGCTCGTGATCACTGTGCAGTGACACCTGGTTTAGAGAGAGAGGGGAATCAGCCAGGGTTCCTGCTCCTGATCACTGCCCAGTGACCCCTGGGTTAGAGAGAGGGGAAATCAGCCAGGGTTCCTGCTCCTGATCACTGCCCAGTGACCCCTGGTTTAGAGAGAGGGGGAAATCAGCCGGGGTTCCTGCTCCTGATCACATTCCAGTGACCCCTGGGTTAGAGAGACAGGTGAAATCAGCCAGGGTTCCTGCTCCTGATCACAGTGCAGTGACCACTGGGTTAAAGAGAGAGGGGAGATCAGGCAGGGTTCATGCTCCTGATCACTATCCAGTGACCCCTGGGCTAGAGAGAGGGGAAATCAGCCAGGGTTCCTGCTCCTGATCACTGTCCAGTGATAACTGGGTTAGAGAGAGAGGGGAAATCAGCCAGGGTTCCTGCTCCTGATCATTGTCCAGTGACCCCTGGGTTAGAGAGAGGGGAAATCAGCCAGGGTTCCAGCTCGTGATCACTATCCAGTGACCCCTGGGTTAGAGAGAGGGGGAATCAGCCAGGATTCCTGCTCCCTGTCCAGTGACCCCTGGGTTAGAGAGAGGGGAAATCAGCCCGGGTTCCAGCTCCTGATCACTATCCAGTGATCCCTGAGTTAGAGAGAGTGGGAACCAGCCAGGGTTCATACTCCTGATCATTGTCCAGTGACCCCTGGGTTAGAGAGAGGGGAGCTCAGCCAGTGTTCGTGCTCCTGATCACTGTCCAGTGAGCCCTGGGTTTGAGAGAGAGGTGAAATCTGCTAGGGTTCCTGCTCCTGATCACAGTCCAGTGACCCCTGGGTTAGAGAGAGAGGGGAGATCAGCCAGGGTTCACGCTCCTGATCACTATCTAGTGACCCCTGGGTTATAGAGAGGGGAAATCAGCCAGGGTTCCTGCTCCTGATCACTATCCAGTGACCCCTGGGTTAGAGAGAGAGGGAAATCAGCCAGGGTTCATGCTCCTGATCACTATCCAGTGACCCCTGGGTTAGTGAGTGGGGAAATCAGCCAGGGTTCCTGCTCCTGATCACTGCCCAGTGACCCCTGGGTTAGAGAGAGAGGGAAATCAGCCAGGGTTCATGCTCCTGATCACTGTCCAGTGACCCCTGGGTTAGAGAGAGGGGAAATCAGCCTGGGTTCCTGCTCCTGATCACTGCCCAGTGACCCCTGGGTTAGAGAGACATGTGAAATCAGCCAGGGTTCCTGCTCCTGATCACAGTCCAGTGACCCCTGTGTTAGAGAGAAACACACAGAAACACAGAAACCCCACAGTGCAGATAGAGGCCATTTCGGCCCATCGAGCCTGCACCGACACATAACCCACCCGATCCCCGTAACCCCATGTATTTAACCTCCCTAACACTAAGGGTCAATTTATCATAGCCAATCATCCTAACCCGCACATCGTTGGACTGTGGGAGGAAACCGGAGCACCCGGAGAAAACCCACGCAAACACGGGGAGAATGTGCAAACCCCACACAGACAGTCACCCGAGGCAGATTCGAATCAGGATCCCTGGTGCTGTGAGGCAACAGTGCTATCCACTATGCCACCGTGCCGCCCGGAGAGAGGGGATTTCAGCCAGGGTTCATGCTCCTGATCACTGCCCAGTGACCCCTGGGTTAGAGAGAGAGGGAAATCAGCCAGGGTTCCTGCTCCTGATCACTATCCAGTGACCCCTTGGTTAGAGAGAGGTTAAATCAGCCAGGGTTCCTGCTCCTGATCACAGTCCAGTGACCCCTGGGTTAGAGAGAGAGGCGAAATCAGCCAGGGTTCCTGCTCCTGATCACAGTCCAGTGAGCCCTGGGTTAGAGAGAGAGGGGAAATCAGCCAGGGTTCATGCTCCTGATCACTGCCCAGTGACCTCTGGGTTACAGAGAGAGGGAAATCAGCCAGGGTTATTTAAATCATGTTGCGAGAAAGGGAAATAGTTTGTGCCCCAGTTTGTACCTCAGAGTCTGAGAGACGGAGGGAGCGGCAACAGAAAAAGAGGAAACAACATCTCCAAAAACTGATCCCAGCTCATCTCCAAGGCTGGGGATAGATAACCTCGCCGCCTTCTTAGGAAGTTTAACCACTTTATTCACTTTCTGATTGGAGCTCCGTTTGGAATTAGACTTTAGTTTGTCGGATGTTTAACGACAGCATTGAAGGGGGAAAGAGAAACTTGGAGCAACTTCTTCTGTCAAAGCTGCAGTGAGACTTGAAAGAATTTAAAGATTTTTAATGAACATTTCACCAAAAATGAGTGTAAGAAACACTTTCTCCCCCTAAGTTTCGAGCATGATTTTGGAAGAGACTGAAGCAAAAGCCAATTTTCCCCTCATCTAAACAAGTTTCAACCAGGTCTTGAAGTCCAAATGCTCTGAAATGGTTAAAATGTTTTCAAATTGAAATATATCAAGATTTGATTTTGAGTGATTGCCTGAAGTGAGTAGCTTTACACAAACATGCAATCATGGTGTTGAGGAGGGGGAAGGTAGGGGAGGATTTGTAGGAGTTACATATTACTTTTTAATGACTTTTTAAAAATATACCATTAAGACATTTAGGAAGAGAACCAAGAAAGGGGAAAAACACAAACCATTTTATAATGTCTGTCATTCGATAGTCCTAACAAGTCGCAGGAATAACGTAAATATAGATATCCTCTTATACATTTAGTGGAGTGTTAATTGAAGCAAGAGTTATGTAATGATGTATAAAAATTGCCGGAAGCTAATTTAGAAGAAACCACTCTTTGTTTATTGAGAGAGACACAGAAAATACTTTGATTAAAGTGATAACGTACACTTCGATTTGGTTTGAATGTTTGAAATAGGAGATTAAAATTTGTGAGTATAATGAAGTTTGTATCCTGCTTTTAATTGCGAAGTACCTAAAATAATTCAACACTCCTTGTGACAAGAGCAGGGATTAATATTGTGGAGAATGTTTGAGAGAAAAACATTAGAAGCGAAATTGGTAAATTATAAATCTTTATGTCAACATATCAGTAAACATTTGCAAGTCAGTCTGACTGGTTTTGCTGTCCAAGAAGAAAAACAATTGTTTTTTTCTGTTAAGTCATAGCTTTGCCTGCTTTTTGTTTATAATTCAGTGACACAAATTGTGTGTATATTTGTAAATTGTAAAGTAACAGCAATAAATCACATTTCTGTGACATTCTTTATGCCTTAAACGATTCAATTTGTGGCTCGGAATCTAGAAGCTTCTTTACCTGAAAGGTTTGAATGGTTAAAGTTGTTCTCAGCTATCAAAAGCTTTTTGCGACATTCCTGCATTGTGGAACAGTATGATGTCTTTGCAGAGACAGGAATCGCATGGTTGAATGGAGGTTTTTCTGATCTGTTGCATCCTGTGTAGATCAGAAACAGGTAAAGGTGTTCATAGTAAACAGCCCAAGACAATGAAATGCTGAAAAATTGTCTGGCCAATGTCAGAGATTTCAAGCACAGGACATGTGGAATATACAAAACCCCATAGCCCTGCATCAATCCCAAACTAATCGCAATGCCCCGCTTACTCCCCTAGCCCTGTATCAATCTCAAACTAATGCCACTGCCCCGCTCTCTCCCGATAGCCCTGTATCAATCTCAAACTTTTCCCAATGCCTCGCTCTCTCCCGATAGGCCTGTATCAATCCCAAACTAATCCCACTGCCCCGATCTCTCCCGATAGCCCTGTATCAATCCCAAACTAATCCCACTGCCCTGCTTTCTCCCCATAGCCCTGTATCAATCCCAAACAAATCCCACTGCCCCGCTCTCTCCCCATAGCCCTGTATCAAACCCCAATGTAAGCCCACTGCCCTGCTTTCTCCCCATAGCCCTGTGTTATATCCAAACAAATCCCACTGCCCCGCTCTCCACATAGCCCTGTATCATTCTCCAAACTAATCCCACTGCCCCGCTCTCTATCCATAGCCCTGTATCAATCCCCAAACTAATCCCACTGCGCCGCTCTCTCCCCATAGTCCTGTATCAATCCCAAACTAATCACACTGCCGCGCTCTCTCCCCTTAGCCCTGTATCAATCCCAAACTAATGCCACTGCCCCGCTCTCTACAGATAGCCCTGTATCAATCCCAAACTTTTCCCAATGCCTCGCTCTCTCCCAATAGCCCTGTATCAATCCCAAACTAATACCACTGCCCCGCTCTCTCTCGACAGCCCTGTATCAATCCCAAACTAATCACACTGACCTGCTCTCTCCCCATAGCCCTGTATCAATCCCAAACTTTTCCCAATGCCTCGCTCTCTCCCGATAACCCTGTATCAATCCCGAATTAATCACACTGCCCCGATCTCTCCCAATAGCCCTGTATCAATCCCAAACTAATCCCACTGCCCCGCTCTACCCCATAGCCCTGTAACAATCCCAAAATAATCCAACTGCCCCGCTCTCTCCCCATAGACCTGTATCAATCCCAAACTAATCACACTGCCCCGCTCTCTCCCCAAAGCCCTGTATCAATCCAAACTAATCACACTGCCCCACTCTCACCCCATAGCCCTGTATCAATCCCAAAACTAATCCGCCTGCCCGCTCTCTCCCCATAGCCCTGTATCAATCCCCAAACTAATCACACTGCCCCGCTCTCTCCCCATAGCCCTGTATCAATCCCCAAAATAATCCCACTGCCCCGCTCACTCCACATAGCCCTGTATCAATCCGAAACTAATCCCACTGCCCCGCTCACTCCCGAGTGCCCTGTATAAATCCTAAACTAATCCCACTGTCCCGCTCTCTCCCGATAGCCCTGTATCAATCGCAAACTAATCCCAATGACCCGCTCTGTCCCCATAGCCCTGTATCAATGCCAAACTAATCACGCTGCCCCAGTTTCTCCCAATAGCCCTGTATCAATCCCAAACTATTCCCAATGCCTCGCTCTCTCCCGATTGCCCTGTATCAATCCCAAACTAATCACACTGCCCCACTGTCTCCCCATAGCCCTGTATCAATCCCAAACTAATCACACTGCCCCGCTCTCACCCCATAGCCCTGTATCAATCCCCAAACTAATCCCACTGCCCCACTCTCTCCCCAGAGCTCTGTATCAATCCCAAACTAATCACACTGCCCCACTGTCTCCCCATAGCCCTGTATCAATCCCAAACTAATGACACTGCCCCGCTCTCACCCCATAGCCCTGTATCAATCCCCAAACTAATCCCACTGCCCCACTTTCTCCACATAGCTCTGTATCAATCCCAAACTAATCCCACTGCCCTGCTCTCTCCCCATAGTCCTGTATCAATCCCAAACAAATAACTGCCCCGCTCTCTCCCCATAGCCCTGTATCAATCCCAAACTAATCACACTGCCCCACTGTCTCCCCATAGCCCTGTATCAATCCCAAACTAATGACACTGCCCCGCTCTCACCCCATAGCCCTGTATCAATCCCCAAACTAATCCCACTGCCCCACTCTCCCCAGAGCTCTGTATCAATCCCAAACTAATCACACTGCCCCACTGTCTCCCCATAGCCCTGTATCAATCCCAAACTAATGACACTGCCCCGCTCTCACCCCATAGCCCTGTATCAATCCCCAAACTAATCCCACTGCCCCACTTTCTCCACATAGCTCTGTATCAATCCCAAACTAATTCCACTGCCCTGCTCTCTCCCCATAGTCCTGTATCAATCCCAAACAAATAACACTGCCCCGCTCTCTCCCCATAGCCCTGTATCAATCCCAAACTAATCCCACTGCCCCGCTCTCTCCCCATAGCCCTGTATCAATCCCTAACTAATCACACTGCCCCAATCCCTCCCGATAGTCCTGTATCAATCCCAAACTATTCCCAATGCCCCGCTCTCTCCCGAAAGCCCTGTATCAATCTCAAACTAATCCCACTGCCCCGATCTCTCCTCATAGCCCTGTATCAATCCGAAACTAATCCCAATGCCCCGCTCTCTCCCCACAGCCCTGTTTCAATCCCCAAACTAATGTGGAAGTACAGTTTCTCATTTCGACATAAAATGGCTTCCTGAGCATAGAACGAAATCCATTTAAAATTTAAAATGGCCAACAGCATGATTCACTAATCATGTTTCAAGGGAACGAGATAATTTAGGAATGCTATATACATACTCCTTGTTTGTGATAAGCTTAACAAGGAGCCTCCTTTACGAAACAAACAGCCAAGGACATGATAAGGTAAACATCAGCCCACAGGCCCAGTTGGTACAGTGAGAGAACAGAGGGAACAGAGAGATCCCATAATAAAGGATTAGTTAATCTTATCCCAAGGTATTTCCGTTCATTATTCTAACGCAGCCCGGAATACGTTGTTTCAATAATTCGCAAGGTCTGTGCCTTTGTAATCAGTTATGATTCAATACTATGTCATGTGGCATAGAAAGCCTGTTTTGCTTCTGTACTGTATAAATATACTACAACTCCTGTATTACGTGGAAGAGGTCTGATGTAGCCCTTGTCTACACAAATCTTCCCTTGCAAGCAAATAAAGCCTGTTGTTAACGATACTTTGTGTTTAAGAGTCTTACTCGGGAGTCGAGACTTCGACAGTATAACTTGGAGGTTCCACCGAGATCGCTTGCTGCCTTTCGGTAAATCACGGACAAGGGCATCGTGAATCTCTAATGACAGATCTTGAATGGCCACAGTGATTTTTTCACATAAAAGAATTTCTCATTCGATATTATGTTGGTGTGGTCTGTTTCTTCCGACGGGAGTACTGCGATCTAGTTAAGACTCATGTTTTAGAGTTGAGTTGAATTCTGTAACATTTGCTTCTTTTATTGTTGACCACTGAAGGGAGGAGAATACTGACAACTCAAGTCTTTAAAGAAAAAGTATCGGGCAAAGAAGGCAAAAGGAAAGTCGACAGGGCTGAGTCGCAGACAGATAAGGTACCAAATTAAAACTGCAGTATCAAGGGTGGGTCCCTTGATCAAGGGTGGGTCCCTTGAGCTGGGGCTGAGTCCCGCGGCAGAAAGTATCGTTTGAGAATTGTCACTGTAATTTTTTAAGATCTGTATTATCAGGCTCAGGATTTTTCTCCATTGAGATACCTTCTACGAGGGTTCAAGCCCCTCGCAATAAAGCATAAGGATTCTATATTGTTTTCCATTTTTGTTGACTATTGACAACATTAAGACAGAAAACTCTCACATAAAGTATAAGTTAAACGTTAAGGACTCAGCTTGTAGTGGCGTACAACGCAAACTGAGAATTGGCTATTTGTTTAGTTTAAAGTATAAGATAAATGTCTGAATATTTGGTCTGTTTGCCTGTTTGGGCAGCTGCATTGCTTATCTTTTCTTTGACGGTTGTTATTACTTGTTATTTTTCATCACTTGTGGTCCTTTGGACAGTCAGTAATAATCGTGAGGGGGTAAGGGGTGAAACTTGCGATCTAGAAGAAGAGAGCCTAGTTTAAAAAAAAAACACACCAAACAAACTAAGATGGGAGCTGCACAGAGCAAGATCCCAGAAAAGGGAACTCCCGCTTCTTATGTCTTTACCTACTATGGTCAGATATCCACAAATGATTTACCTAAGTGGGCTAGATGGACAAAGAAAGATAGACACCCTTTCCCCGTGGATGGTACATTCAATCTAGATAGAATCACGTGTCTAGAAAACTGCCTAGCAGGCAGAGACCCACGTAGAAGGGGTGCAAAATCAATAAATTGGTCTGCCTTCTCAGACTGGAAAAGGGAAGCAGAAAAACGTAAAGAGCGCAGCATATTAACTAGCAAAATTGAGAACAAAAATAAGAAAAGAGATCTAATGAATAAATTGACTAAACAAGAAGAGATTACACTAATGCCTTTAAGACAAATCCCGAAGCCCACCGCCCCTCCTTGTGAATATCCTCCCCTTCCCACGACTCATTCCAGTAATGACGAGGATGAGGGATGGTTCAGAAGACCAGCCCCACCTCCTGACTACGAAGCACAACAACCAGCCGCACCAGCTGCTGAACCACCTGACCCCGGTGCTGCAAGGCAGGAGAACAGACCCAACACTAGGTCTGTGACTGCCAGTCAATCAAACCAAGGAGGAGCTGAACGAATTGGTGCTTTTCCACGCAGACGTTTCCCCAATGTCCACAATGTTGACGGAGCTCCAGTCGCTGTCCACCGCTCATGGACAGCTGGTGTGCTTAGGACAATAATTCATGAATTACCCGATCCCACAGAGAACTTAGAAAAGGCAATTAATGAACTCAAAAGTATCATTATCTGCCACCAGCCCACCATTGTGGATGTTGACCAGCTATTTAGAGCTTGGTTAAAAGATACCAAATACCGCCTTTTGACGGAAGGCGTAGGCCAGGATAGGTTTCAGCTTTTCGAAAACCATAGAACAAATCAAGGCTGGAATCCAGAAACCTTACCTGATGATGCATTCTGGACTGAATTGTACAGAATAATGCATGTCAAATTCCATAAAAAGGATGAATTGGACAAAGATAATTGAGACAACTCACAAAAGGGATGAAGACGTTGAGGATTATATGGAAATAATGGAAGCGGTTATGGGACAGCATTCGGGTATGACAAAAGAAAATGATCAAATCCCTTTAATTAATGCCCTTGTAAACGGCCTCAGAACAGAACTTAAGGAACCGTTGACTTTAGTTTGCCTTGACTGGAGACATAAACCCATTCCTGAATTGACACAAATCTTGAAAGGAATACAGGAAAGGAATAAAGATCAAAAGAATAAAGTTTCTTTGTTAATGGAGCAAGCAGCTTCTCCAGCCCCGACCACCCAGACTAATATTTACTACCAGGGTCAGAACAGGGGACGAGGTAGAGGATATAACAGAGGTAGATTCAGAGGCAGGGGTAGAGGTGGTGGTGGCAGGGGCCAGTGGAACGGAGGAGGAAATACAAGCACATGTTTTAATTGTGGTCTGATTGACCACTGGAAAGCCAATTGCCCTTACCCAACACCGCACAATCAAGGTTGGGAAGGTACACCCAACAATATGAGTACCCAAGCCCAGCTTCACAATCGTCCGCAGGCAAATTTCACTACAGGGAATCCTTGGGAAACTCAAAATACGGGAGTGCAAAATTATTCAGCATGACGCAGAGACGCAGCCCCAGACGTTAACCACCTCCTGCAGTTACCCTTAGTGTCAGTAAATACTAGAGAGGAGCCATATCTGTCTATACAAATGCAGGGCAAGAGCGTTCCCTTTCTCGTCGACACAGGAGCTACTAGTTCCATATTGACAAAGCAATATGCCAGAGGAACCCCGTGTACTGAACAGAATGTCTCATGTATAGGGCTCTCCGGATCTTCACAAACTATGACGTGGTCGCAACCACTAGAGATACAAGCAGATAATTCCCATGGCCAACATGTCTTTCTCCTATCAGAGGAAACCCCTATGAATCTCTTGGGAAGAGATTTGTTGTGCAAAATGCAAGCAACAATAATTTGCTCAGAGAAGGGATTACAGGTGTATATACCTACTGACAGATGCACCATGTATCCCTTACGCGAATGCTCCCCTCAAGTTATCCCACGGGAGACGGAGCAACTGCTCGATCAGATCCCACCACAGGTATGGTCCAGTCACACAAATGAAGTTGGCAAAATGCTAACTGCTCAGCCATACAAGGTCACATTAAAGCCATCCGTTCGATTGCCCCATAGACCGCAGTACCCGATCTCAACAGCAGCTGAACAAGGAATTCAGCCTGTCATTAACTCTTTGTTGGAGCAAGGAATAATTGTCCCAACCCAGAGTCAATGCAACACTCCAATTTTTCCGGTAGAAAAGAAAGAAAGTGGAAAGTGGAGACTTGTGCAGGATCTTAGAGCAGTGAACGAATCAGTATTACCCGTTTATCCAGTTGTGCCAAATCCTGCCACTATCCTGACCAGTATTCCCTATCCACCAAGATTCGCAATTCCTGTTCGCATTTACATTCAAAGGAACACAGTACACTTGGACGAGACTCCCGCAGGGCTACACAGAAAGCCCCACAATTTTTTCACAAAGCCTGAAACGCGATTTAGAAGACATACACTTTACCGGAGGGTCCACGCTTATCCAATACATCGATGATTTGCTGATAGCTTCACCTGACGCACAGTCATGCCAGACTGACTCGCTTATCATGCTACGCACCCTAGCGGCAAAAGGACATAGGATATCACGTTCTAAGCTGCAGTTTGTGTCAGAGACAGTACAATATTTGGGACATGAACTTTGATGCAAGAAAGAATTAAAGCCATTTGTGAGGCACCCTTGCCTACTACTAAACAGCAATTGAAACATTTTCTCGGCATGTCAGGATACTGTAGGCAATGGATCATGGGATATTCAGATCTGGTACGCCCACTGCTAGATATCTCCGCACCCACAGGGGAAGATCCTCTCGTCTGGAGTAAAAAGGCAGAAGACGCCTTTGAAAATGTTAAACAAGCCCTTACATCAGCTCCAGCATTAGGGCTACCAGACTATCAGAAACAGTTTAACCTTTTCGTCCATCATAAATCGGGTTTTGCTCAATCTGTCCTGACTCAATCCCACGGGGATAAACAGCGACCCTTAGCGTATTTCAGTACTCAATTAGATCCCGTTGCACGTGGGTTGCCTGGATGCCTGCCAATTCTAGCTGCTGCCTATTACGCTGTACAACAGGCTCAAGGCATCACGCTTAATCACCTAACTGTTTTGTTTGTACCACATTCAGTGGAAGTACTGTTATCAAAATACGCCACTCAGCATCTAACATCAGCCCGTAGCAGCAAATGTGAGGTTGAACTGTTATCCAACTCCAATCTCATAATTCAAAGATGTTCAGTTTTGAATCCAGCCACGCTGCTACCCACAGAAGAGGACGGTATCCCACACTGCTGTGACACGGTTACCCAGTTGGCTACTAAGCCCCGAACAGATTTATCTGGAACTCCTGTTCCTAATAGTGACTTGGTATTCTACGTAGATGGATCGGCCCTTAGGGATGATAAAGGATCACCTAGGGCTGGGTATGCCATTTCTGATGATCATTCAGTTGTGGAAGCGCTCTCACTACCTCAATCATTTTCAGCGCAACAAGCAGAACTCTTCGCTCTTACCAGAGCTTGTATATTGGCTACTGATCAAACTGTTAACATTTATACCGACTCCAGGTATGCTTTTGGAGTTGCTCACGATTATGGACAGATCTGGAAATTAAGGGGATTTCTAACTTCCTCAGGATCAACTATTAAGAATGCCGAGCAAATCAATAATCTTTTAAAGGCTCTAGTGTGCCCCACTAAGATTTCAGTTATTAAATGTCAGGCTCATACAGGTAGTCAGGATCAGATATCCTTGGGTAACGAGCGATCAGATAGAGCTGCTAAATCAGCCGCTCTGTCAGATACAGGGCCACTGGTCTCAGCCTTTGTTTTGCGTCAACAGAAATCAGATAATGACCCACCTTCTATTAATGATGTTTTAGCCTTTCAGCCACAGGCTAACCCGGACGAAGTGTTAGCTTGGGCAAGGGATTTTTGCTTTAAAACGCCTGAAGGGGTATGGGTTCACCATGACGGCCGCATGGTGGCTCCAAAATCTTTACTTCCATGGATTGCCCGATGCGTTCATGTTTTCACGCATGCAGGCAAAGGGGGGATGGCAGACTATATTAATCAAACATGGTATGCACCAGGTATTTCGGCAATTGCAAAACAAATCAGTGAAAGGTGCACCATTTGCCAGGAAATGAATCCAGGCAAGACAGAGAAGGTACAAGCTGCCTCCCACCCAAATCCACCAGGCCCTTTCGTACATTTACAAATGGATTTTATTGAATTACCTCCATGTTTAGGATTTAAGTATGTGTTAGTAATTATAGTTATGTTTTCAAGATGGGTCGAAGCTTTCCCATGTAAAAAGAATGATGCTGTAACAGTAGCAAAGTGCTTGTTAAAAGAAGTCATACCCAGGTTTGGAATACCTATGCAGCTTTCAAGCGACAGAGGATCGCATTTCACTGGAGCAATTATAAAAGAACTATGTAAAGCTTTGCAGATTAACCAGCATTTTCACTGCAGTTATCATCCACAATCCGCAGGACTGGTGGAAAGACATAATGGAGTGCTGAAGAATAAACTTTCTAAACTTTGCAATGAAACTGGACTTAAATGGGTCGAACTATTACCCTTAGCATTGATGATAATGCGAGCAGCAACTAACAGGACAAATGGACTGTCTCCATATGAGATTGTTATGGGACGACCCCTAAGGCTGCCATTCTCAGCACCATTTACGGTGAAACAAATGGACATTCATAAAATGGACGAGACTATGCTAAACTATTGCATTGCATTAACTAAATGTATTTCCAGCTTTCACCAACAGGTAAAAGAAGCTCAAACGAGTCCAGCAGAGGGAAAGTGCCACGACTTGAAACCAGGAGATGACGTCTACGTGAAGGTTTTTAAAAGGAAGAACGGTCTACAACCACGCTTTGAAGGACCATATCAAGTGCTCCTGACTACAAACACAGCCGTAAAAGTCAAGGAAAGATCTTCCTGGATTCACGCATCCCACTGCAAGAAGGCACCGAATAGAGACAATTGAATTTTGAAAGACTCTAACAATGAAGATGTTACTTATATTTTGTATACTAATCAGACTACTGAGTCTAATATGCCAAGGAGATGGGGAAAGATCCCGAAAGAAACGAGAATTACACGTGAATACCTACCTGTATTGATGGTTGACCTTATCTAAGATCGTCTTTCGTTTTTGTTTATTCTTAGTGTTTGGGCGTGTATTCTTGTAGGGGTTGAATTGTGTTTGATTTGATTTCAGGTTTATGTCTCTGTGAAGTTCTGCAGCTTATGTTAGCCTGCAGTGTTCTAATTTCCCTGCAGGCTAATATAAGCTGCAGGGAAATTAGAACACTGCAGGCTAATATAAGCTGCAGAACTTCACAAAGACATAAACCTGAAATCAAATCAAACACAATTCAACCCCTACAAGAATACACGCCCAAACACTAAGAATAAACAAAAACGAAAGACGATCTTAGATAAGGTCAACCATCAATACAGGTATATCTCGAGGATGGTTCAAAACAGAAGTCGGTATCCTTGGCTAAAATCTAAATTTGGTATGAGGACCGAAAAAAAAGGGTTAATTTCAGTTATGTTGTCCTTGTAAGGACAAAAGGGAAGAATGTGGAAGTACAGTTTCTCACTTAGACACAAAATGGCTTCCTGGGCATAGACTAAAAACTTAAATGGCCGACAGCATGATTCACTAACCAGTCTCTAGGGGATGAGACAAGTTAGGAATGCTACATACGTACTCCTTATCTATTATAAGCTTACAAAGAGCCTCATTCACCAAACAATTAGCCAAGGACATGATAAGTTAAACATTGGCCTACAGGTCCAGCTGGTATAGTGAGGGAACAGAAGGAACAGAGGGATCCCATAATAAAGGATTAGTTAATATTATCCCGAGGTATTTCTGTTTGCTATTCTAACGCAGCCCGGAATACGCTGTTTCAATAATTCGCAAGGTCTGTGCCTTTGTAATCAAGTATGATTCCATACTATGTCATGTAGCATAGAAAGCTTGGTTTGTTTCTATACTGTATAAATATGAACAACTTCTTTATTTCTTTGAAGAGGTCTGATGTAGCCCTTGACTACACAACTCTTCCCTTGCAAGCAAATAAAGCCTGTCTATAACGATACATTGTGTTTAAAGAGTCTTACTTGGCAGTCGAGACTTCGACACCCCCAGTCTCTCTCTCTCTCTCTCTTCCCCCCAGCCTCTCTCTCTCACTCCCGCATCTCTCTCTCTTCCCCTCAGTCTCTCTCTCTCTCTCTTCCCTCAGTCTCTCTCTCTCTCTTCCCCCCAGTCTCTCTCTCTGTCTTCCCCCCAGTCTCTCCCTCCCCAGTCTCTCTCTCTCTCTCCCCCTGAGTCTCTCTCTCTCTCTCCCCCCGTCTCTCTCTCTCCCCCTGCCTCTCTCTCTCCCCATCTCTCTCTCTCTCTCCCCCCCCGTGTCTCTCTCTCCCCCCCAGTCTCTCTCTCTCTCTCCCCCCGTCTCTCTCTCTCTCTCTCCCCCCCAGTCTCTCTCTCTCTCTCTCTCTTTCCCCCAGTCTCTCTCTCTCTCTTCCCCCCCGGTCTCTCTCTCTCTCTTCCCCCCAGTCTCTCTCTCTCTCTCTCCCCCCTGTCTCTCTCTCTCTCTCTCCCCCCGGTCTCTCTCTCTCTCTCTCCCCCCCAGTCTCTCTCTCTCTCTCCCCCATCTCTCTCTCGCTCTCTCCCCCCAGTCTCTCTCTCTCTCTCCCTCCCCCCAGTCTCTCTCTCTCCCCCCGCAGTCTCTCTCTCTCTGCCCCCCAGTCTCTCTCTCTCTCCCCCCCGTCTCTCTCTGCTCCCCTCAGTCTCTCTCTCTCTCTCTTCCAACAACAACATGCCCTCAAAGAACCCTCGGCACCGCTTGGCACTCCAGCTAGTTTGTAATAAAACAGTACTAGCAAAATTAATGGGACTAAAAGTCGATAAATCCCAAGGACCGGATGACCTACATCCTAGGGTTTTGAAAGAGGTGGCCATTGGGATAGTGGACGCATTGGCTGTCATCTTCCAAAATTCTATAGCTTCTGGAACGGTTCCTGCAGATTGGAGGATAGCAAATGTAACCCCGCTATTTAAGAAAGGAGGGAGAGAGAAAATGGGGAACTACAGACCTGTTAGCTTCACATCAGTAGTTGGGAAAATGCTGGAATCTATTATAAAGGATGCAATAACTGGGCACTTAGAAACTAATAGTAAGATTGGGCAGAGTCAACATGGATTTATGAAAGGGAAATCCTGTTGACAAACCTATTGGAGTTCTTTGAGGATGTAACTAGTGGAGTAGACAAAGGGGAACCGGTAGATGTGGTGTATCTGGATTTTCAGAAGGCCTTCGATAAGGTCCCACACAAGAGGTTGGTGAACAAAATTAGGGCACATGGAATTGGGGGCAATATACTAGCATGGATTGAGAATTGGTTAACAGACAGAAAACAAAGAGTAGGGATAAATGGGTCTTTTTCAGGATGGCTGGCTGTGACTAGTGGGGTGCCGCAAGGATCGGTACTTCGGCCCCAGCTATTCACAATCTAGATCAATGATTTGGATGAGGGGACCAAATGTAACATTTCCAAATTTGCTGATGATACAAAGCTAGGTGGCAGTGTCAGTTGTGAAGAGGATGTGAAGAGGCTTCAAGGGGATCTTGACAGGCTCAGTGAGTGGGCGAGAACATGGCAGATGGAATATAATGTGGATAAATTTGAAGTTATTCACTTTGGTAGAAAAAACAGAAAGGCAGAATATTTCCTAAATGGTGAAAGATTGGGGAATGCAGATGATCAAAGGGACCTGGCTGTCCTTGTATATCAGTCACTGAAAGTGAATGTGCAGGTGCAGCAAGACATTAGGAAGGCAAATGGTATGCTGGCCTTCATTACAAGAGGATTTGAGTACAGGAGTAAAGCAGTCTTACTCCAATTATATAGGGCCTTGGTGAGACCACACCTGGAGTACTGTGTACAATTTTGGTCTCCTTACCTAAGGAAGGGTATACTTGCCATAGAGGGAGTGCAACGAAGGTTCACGAGATTGATTCCTGGGATGGCGGGACTGTCGTATGAGAAGAGATTGAGTAAACTAGGCCTGTATTTTCTTGAATTCAGAAGAATGAGAGGGAATCTCATTGAAGCATACAAAATTATTACAGGGCTTGATAGGGATGGATGCTGGAAGAATGTTTCCCTTGGCTGGGGTGTCTAGAACCAGGGGCCACAGCCTCAGGATAAAGGGTAAGCCATTCAGGACTGAGGTGAGAAGACATTTCTTCACACAGATGGTGGTGAATCTTTGGAATTCTCTACCCCAGAGGGCTGTGGAGGCTCAGTTATTGGGTATATTCAAAACAGAAGTCGATAGATTTCTGACTAGTAAGGGCATCAAGGGATATGGTGATACGGGCCGGTGAATGGAGTTGAGACCGAAGATCAGCCATGATCTCATTGAATGTCGGAGCAGGCTCGAAGGGCCGAATGGCCTACTCCTGCTCCTGTTTCTTATGTTCTTAAACCCTTATAAATCACTGGTTACGCACCAGCTGGAGTATTGTGTCCAGTTCTGGGAACCACACTTTAGGAAGGATGTCAAGGCCTTGGAGAGGGTGCAGAGGAAATTTACCAGGATGGTTCCAGGGATGAGGGACTTCAGTTGTGTGGAAAGACTGGAGAAGCAGGGATTGTTATCCTTAGAGCAGAAGGTTAAGGAGAGATTTAATAGAGGCGTTCAAAATCATGAAGGGTTTCGATAGAGTAAATAAAGAGAAACTGTTTCCAGTGGCAGGGGGGTCGGTAACCAAAGGACACAGATATAAGGTCATTGACAAAAGAACCAGAGGCGAGGTGAGGAGAATGTTTATTACGCAGCGAGTTGTTGTGATCTAGAATGCGCTGCCTGAAAGGGTGGTGGAAGCAGATTCAATAGTAGCTTTCAAAAGAGAATTGGATCGGTACTTTAAGGGGAAAAATTTGCAGGGATATGAGGGGAGTGGGATTAATTGGAGAGCTCTTTCAAAGACTTCAAGGGTTAAGTTATGAGGAGAGAATACACAAACTAGGGTTGTATTCCCTAGAATTTAGAAGGTTAAGGGGCGATCTCATCGAAGTTTTCAGGATATTAAGGGGAACAGATAGGGTAGATAGAGAGAAACTATTTCCGCTGGTTAGGGATTCTAGGACTGGGGGCAGAGTCTAAAAATTAGAGCCAGACCTTTCAGGAGTGAAATTAGGAAACACTAGTACACACAAAGGGTGGTAGAAGTTTTGAACTCTCTTCCGCAAACGGCAATTGATGCTGGATCAATCGTTCATTTTAAAATCGGAGACTGATAGATTTTTGTTAACCAAAGGTATTAAGGGATATGGGCCAAAGGCGGCTATATGGAGTGAGGCTGCAGACCAGCCATGATCTTATTGAATGGCGGAGCAGGCTCGAGGGACTGAATGGCCTCCTCCTGCACTGCATAGAAACATAGAAGATAGGAGCAGGAGTAGGCCATTCGACCCCTCGAGCCTGCTCCGCCATTCAATGAGATCATGGCTGATCATCCAAACTCGACCCGGTCCCTGCCTTCTCCCCATATCCCTTGATCCCTTTAGCCTTAAGAAATATATGTAACTCCTTCTTGAATATATTTAATGAATTGGCCTCTACTGCCTTCTGTGGTAGAGAATTCCACAGGTTCACCACTCTCTGGGTGAAGAAATTCCTCCTCATTTCTGTCCTAAATGGCTTACCCCTTATCCTTGGACCGTGACCCCTGGTTCTGGATTTCCCGACCATCGGGAACATCCTTCCTGCATTTAGTCTGTCCAGTCCTGTCAGAATTTTATAAGTTTCAATGAGATCCCCTCTCATTCTTCTAAATTCCAGCGAGTACAAGCCCAATCGACCCAATCTCTCCTCATACGTCATTCCTGCCATCCCAAGTATCAGTCTGGCGAATCTTCGCTGCACTCCCTCCATGGCAAGAACATCCTTCCTCAGATAAGGCGACCAAAACTGCACACAATACTCAAGGTGTGGTCTCACCAAGGCCCTGTCCAACTGCAGCAAGACATCCTTGTTCCTGTACTCAAACCCTCTCGCTACAAAGGCCAACATACCATTTGCCTTTTTAACCGCCTGCTGCACCTGCATGCTTTCCTTCAGCGACTGGTGCACAAGAACACCCAGGTCTCGTTGCACTTCCCCTTCTCCCAATCTATTGCCGTTCAGATAATAATCCGACTTCCTGTTTTTGCCACCAAAGTGGATAACCTCGCATTTACCACATTATACTGCATCTGCCCAATCCTCCAACCTATCCAAATCATACTGGAGTTTCTCGGCATTCTCCTCACAGCACACACGCCCACCCTGCTTTGTGTCATCTGCAAACTTGGAGATATTACATCTAGTTCTCTCGTCTAGATCATTAATATATATTGTGAATAGCTGGGGCCCAAGGACCGATCCCTGCGATATCGCTCTATAATTCTTTAAAATAGGCTTTGCTGACTCAGGAAACCTTACTTGCTTTGCTGTTTTTTGGCTGACTAAAATAAAAGGTTTTTTTTGGTTGCATGCAGGTATTTAATTGAGTTAGTTCAGGCTTGCTGTCAGTCCTGGCACTGGTCCCGCCCCTTCCTGCACGTCATTGGCTGACACCGCTGTCAATCGACACCACGAGGGGGAGGGGAGGGTGATTGACAGATGACGATTGCTAGAAGCGCCTGCCCGCGCTGTGATTGGTGCAGGGGAAGGGAAGTGGGCGTGTCCGGGCGCGGCCCACGTGGGGGAGTCAAAGGCTGGCTGGAGCGCATGCGCAGCCCGCCTCGCACCGTTCGGATGCTTTTCAAATTTTTTTTTTCCGAAACAAATTGAAAACTCATTAATTCCCCCAACCTCCTCCCCCTTAAAGTGCGATCATTATTATTCTTGTTTATCCTCATTTGTGTGGGGTATCTTTTTTTTACCTTTCGGTGGCGTGCGCCGATCCAACCGACCCCTGGGCGTTGCGTGCTGGCGTCAGCGCGTAAGCGGTGGGGTGGGGGTTTGATTGACGCGAGGCACTCACCAATCAGGAGCGCGCAAAACGCTGGGAGAACCGGGCGGGCTGACGGTCCTCCAAGCAATGGCAGCGCGAGAGGGGGGCGGGACCTCGGTGGGCTGCACGTGCCAATCCAACTGACCACTGGGCGTTGCATGCATGCGTCAGCTCGTAAGCGGTGGGGGGTTGATTGACGCGAGGCGCCCGCCAATCAGGAGCGCGGAAAACGCTGGGAGGCCGAGACGGGCTGACGGTCCTCCAAGCAATGGTGGCGCGGGAGGGAGTGGGGCGGGACCTCGATGGGCTGCAGGCCGCGTTCCTGCTTTCATTTCCTATTTATTTTATTTCCTTTCCAGTTTGAAAAAGGGTTAGTCCCGAAACGTCACTCTAATTTCTCTCCACGGATGTTGCCTGGCCTGCTGAATTTTTCCAGCATTTTCTGTTGTTATTTCCTGTTTTCATTGTCTGCAGGAGCTGTTAAAGGGAAGGGGAGGAGGAGGTGGATAAAAACCCAGCTTGTGAGTGTTTATTCCTTTGCATTACCTTTATTGCAAGGCTATTCATCAACTGCATTCATTTAAAAATAAGTGAACCTTTTCTCTTTTTCCCTTTTATCCAGAACAAAGAGCCCTGGTGCTGTGAACATTTTGGTGGGCAGCCACTTTTATAGAGACAAAGACCAGCATCTTCCTCCTCTCTCTCTTGTGAGTATTTGTGGTGGGTGGGGGGGTGAGTCAAAGGGGACTGCGGCCCCTTTTCAACAAAAGCAATTGCTTGGCCATTTAAAGGGGAATGGGTGCCCCCCAGGTATTAAAGGGGCAGTGCCTCTCTCTGTATCATGTAAGAGCAGGGAGGTTCTGCTTGAACTGTACAAACACACCAGTTAGGCCACCGGCTAGTCGGCTGTGTGCAGTTCTGCTCGCCCCATTGCAGGAAAGATGTGAATGCTCAAGATAGGAGATTTACGAGGATGTCCAAAAGATGTAATAGCAGAGCACTTGGAAAACAGTGACCGGATCGGACAAAGTCAACATGGATTTACAAAAGGTAAATCGTGCTTGACTAATCTACTGGAATTTTTTGAGGATGTAACTGGTAAAATAGATAAGGGAGAACCAGTGGATGTGGTGTATTTGGACTTTCAAAAGGCTATCGATAAGGTCATGCATAAGAGATTAGCGTGTTAAGTTAAGGCACATGGGATTGGGGGCAAGGTATTGACTTGGATAGAGAACTGGTTGGCAGACATAAAGCAAAGAGTTGGAATAAACCGGTCTTTTTCCGAGTGGCAGGCAGTGACTAGTGGGGTACCGCAGTGATCGGTCCTTGGACCTCAGCTATTCACAATATATATTAATGATCTGGATGAGGGAACTAGATGTAATATCTCCAAGTTTGCAGATGACACAAAGCTGGGTGGGCGTGTGTGCTGTGAGGAGGATGCCGAGAAACTCCAGTATGATTTGGACAGGTTGGGTGATTGGGCAGAAGCATGGCAGATGCAATATATCGTGGATAAATGCGAGGTTATCCACTTTGGTGTCAAAAACAGGAAGGCAGATTATTATCTGAATGGCAATAGATTGGGAGAAGGGGAAGTGCAACGAGACCTGGGCGTCCTTGTGCACCAGTCGCTGAAGGTAAGCATGCAGGTGCAGCAGGCGGTTAAGAAGGCAAATGGTATGTTGGCCTTCGTAACGCGAGGGTTTGTGTACAGGAACAAGGATGTCTTGCTGCAGTTGTACAGGGCCTTGGTGAGACCACATCTTGAGTATTGTGTGCAGTTTTGGTCACCTTATCTGAGGAAGGATGTTATTGCCATGGAAGGAGTGCAGCGAAGATTCACCAGGCTGATACCTGGGATGGCAGGAATGACGTATGAGGAGAGGACTACACCGACTAGATGCAGACAGGATGTTCCCGATGGTCGGTGAGTCCAGAACCAGGGGTCATAGTCTAAGGATAAGTGGTAAGCCATTTAGGACAGAGATGAGGAGGAATTTCTTCACCCAGAGAGTGGTGAACCTGTGGAATTCTCTACCACAGAAGGCAGTACAGGCCAATTCATTAAATATACTCAAGAAGGAGTTGGATGTATTTCTTAAGGCTAAAGGGATCAAGGGATATGGAGAGAAGGCAGGGACAGGGTACTGAATTTGGATGATCAGCCATGATCTCGTTGAATGGCGGAGCAGGCTCGAGGGGCCGAAAGGCCTACTCCTGCTCCTATCTTCTATGTTTCCATGTGTCCCCAGGTATTTAAAGGGGCAGTGCCTCTCTCTTTCTGTATCATGTAAGAGCAGGGAGTTTCTGCTTGAACTGTACAAAAACACCAGTTAGGCCACCGTGTGCAGTTCTGGTCGTCCCCATTGCAGGAAAGATGTGACTGCTCGAGACGGGAGATTTACAAGGATGTTGCCAGGACTAGAGAATTTCAGCTGCAAGGAAAGATTGAATACATTCTCTGGGTGAAGAAATTCCTCCTCCATTTCTGTCCTAAATGGCTTACCCCTTATCTTTAGACTGTGACCCCTGGTTCTGGACGCTCCGACCATCGGGAACATCCTTCCTGCATCTAGTCTGTCTAGTCCTGTTAGAATTTTATAAGTTTCAATGAGATCCCCTCTCATTCTTCTAAACTTCAGCGAGTATAAGCCCAATCGACCCAATCTCTCCTCATACGTCATTCCTGCCATCCCAGGTATCAGCCTGGTGAATCTTCGCTGCACTCCTTCCATGGCAAAAACGTCCTTCCTCAGGTAAGGCGACCAAAACCGCACACAATACTCAAGGTCCGGTCTCACCAAGGCCCTGTACAACTGCAGCAAGACATCCTTGTTCCTGTACTCAAACCCTCTCTATTAGCCTGTCTATGTCCTCTTGAAGTCTATCTCTATCATCCTCACTGTTCACCATACTTCCAAGTTTTGTGTCATCTGCAAATTTTGAAATACTGCCCTGAACACCCACGTCCAAGTCATTGATATATATCAACAACAACTTGTATTTCTATAGCGCCTTTAACGTAGTAAAACGTCGCAAGGCGCTGCACAGGAGGATTTTAAGACAAAAAATTTGACACCGAGCCACATAAGGAGAAATTAGGACAGGTGACCTAAAGCTTGGTCAAAGAGGTAGGTTTTAAGGAGCGTCTTCAAGGAGGAAAGAGAGGTAGCGAGGCAGAGAGGTTTAGGGAGGGAATTCCAGAGCTTAGGGCCCCGGCAACAGAAGACACGGCCACCGATGGTTGAGTGATTATAATCATGGTTGCTCAAGAGGGCAGAATTAGAGGAGCGCTGATATCTCGGGGGATTGTGGGGCTGAAGGAGATTACAGAGGTAGGAAGGGGCGAGGCCAAGGAGGGGATTTGAAAACAAGGATGAGAATTTTGAAATCGAGGCGTTGCTTAACCAGGAGCCAATGTAGATCAGCGAGCAGGGGTGATGGGTGAACGGGACTTGGTGCGAGTTAGGACACGGGCAGCAGAGTTTTGGATGACCTCAAGTTTACGTGGGATGGAACGTGGGAGGCCAGCCAGGAGTGCGTTGGAATAGTCAAGTCTAGAGGGAACAAAGGCCTGGATGTGGGTTTCAGCAGCGGATGAGCTGAGGCGATGTTACGGAGCGATGTTACCGAGGTGGAAGTAGGCGCTCTTTGTTATGCTGCAGATATGTGGTCAGAAGCTCATTTCAGGGTCAAATATGACACCAAGGTTGCGAACAGTGTGGTTCAGCCGCAGACAGATGTTAGAGAGAGGGATGGAGTCAGTGGCTAGGGAACGGAGTTTGGGGCGGGGACCGAAAACAATGGCTTAGGTCTTCCCAATATTTAATTGGAGAAAATATTTGCTCATCCAGAACATATCAAGAAAAGCAGTGGTCCTAGAACCAACACCTGGGGAACGCCACTGTGTACCTTCCTCCAGTCCGAAAAACAACCGTTCACCACTGCTCTCTGTTTCCTGTCACTAGGCCAATTTCATATCCATGCAGCCACTGTCCCTTTTAGTAATGGGCTTGCCAGCAAAGTTGAAGCCCATGGCTGTGGCACTTTATCAAATGCCTTTTGGAAGTCCATGTACACCACATCATTGAAACATAGAAGATAGGAGCAGGAGTAGGCCATTCGGCCCCTCGAGCCTGCTCCGGCACTCAATGAGATCATGGCTGATCATCCAAACTCAGTACCCTGTCCCTGCTTTCTCCCCGTATCCCTTGATCCCTTTAGCCTTAAGAAATATATCTAACTCCTTCTTGAATATATTTAATGAATTGGCCTCAACTGCCTTCTGCAGTAGAGAATTCCACAGGTTCACCACTCTCTGGGTGAAGAAATTCCTCCTCATCTCAGACCTAAATGGCTTACGCCTTATCCTTAAACTGTGACCCCTGGTTCTGGACTCCCCGACCATCGGGAACATCCTTCCTGCATCTAGTCTGTCTAGTCCTGTTATAATTTTATAAGTTTCAATGAGATCCCCTCTCATTCTTCTAAACTCCAGCGAGTATAAGCCCAATCGACTCAATCTCTCCTCATATGTCATTCCTGCCATCCCAGGTTTCAGTCTGGTGAATCTTAGCTGCACTCCCTCCATGGGAAGAACATTCTTGTTCAGATAAGGCGACCAAAACTGCACACAATACTCAAGGTGTGTTCTCACCAAGGCCCTGTACAACTGCAGCAAGACTTCCTTGCTCCTGTACTCGAACCCTCTTGCTATGAAGGCCAAAATACCATTTGCCTTCTTAACCGCCTGCTGCACCTGCATGCTTACCTTCAGTGACTGGTGCACAAGGACACCCAGGTCTTGTTGAACTTGCCCTTTTCCCAATCTATTGCCATTCAGATATTAATCTGTCTTCCTGTTTTTGCCACCAAAGTGGATAACCTCACATTTATCCACATTGGGCAGCTGCATGGCAAATGCAGTATAATCACCCAACCTTTCCAAGTCATACTGGAGTTTCTTGGCATCCTCCTCACAGCACACACGCCCACTCAGCTTTGTGTCGTCTTCAAACTTGGAGATATTACATCTAGTTCCCTCGTCTAGATCATTAATATATATTGTGAATAGCTGGGGTCCAAGGACCGATCGCTGTGGTACCCCACTAGTCACTGCCTGCCACTCTGAAAAAGACCCATTCATTCCAACTCTTTGCTTCCTGTCTGCCAACCAGTTCTCTATCCAAGACAGTACCTTGCCCCCGATCCCGTGTGCTTTAACTTTGCACGCTAATCTCTTATGCGGGATCTTATCGAAAGCCTTCTGAAAGTCCAAATACACCACATCCACTGGTTCTCCCTTATCTATTCTACCAGTTACATCCTCAAAAAATTCCAGTAGATTTGTCAAGCACGATTTACCTTTTGTAAATCCATGTTGACTTTGTCCGATCCTGTCACTGTTTTCCAAGTGCTCTGCTATTACATCTTTTATAATGGACTCTAGCATTTTCCCCACTACCGATATCAGACTTACATCAACCGCATTGTCCTCATCAACCCTCTCCGTTACATCATTAAAATACTCCATCAAGTTGGTTAAACACGATTTGCCTTTAACAAATCCATGCTGGCTTCCCTTAATTAATTCACACTTATCCAAGTGACTGTTAATTTTGTCCCGGATTATCATTTCTAAACGCTTCCCCACTACCAAGGTTAAACTGACTGGCCTGTAGTTGCTGGGTTTATCCTTACACCCTTTCTTGAACAAGGGTGTAACATTTGCAATTCTCCAGTCCTCTGGCACCACCCCCGAATCCAAGGAGGATTGGAAGATTATGGTCGGTACCTCCGCAATTTCCACCTTTTACTTCCCTCAGCATCCTAGGATGCATCCCATCCAGTCATGGTCACTTATCTACTTTAAGTACAACCAGCGTTTCTAGTACCTCCTCTTTATCAAAATTTAGCCCATCCAGTATCTCCTCTACCTCCTCCTTCACTATGTCCATGGCAGCATCTTCTTCCTTGGTGAAGTCAGATGCAAAGTACTGATTTAGTACCTCAGCCTTACCCTCTGCCTCCATGCGTAGGTCTCCTTTTCGGTCCCTAATCGGTCCCACCCCTCCTCTTACTACCCGTTTACTATTTATATGCTTATAGAAGACTTTCAGATTTCTTTTTATGTTAGCTGCCAGTCTATTCTCATACTCTCTTTGTCCTTATTTCCTTTTTCACTTCCCCTCTGAACTTTCTGTATTCAGCCTGGTTCTCACTTGTGCAAGGGTCAAGGATGTCTCCGAGCGGCTGCAGAACATCTTGGAAGGGGAGGGTGAACAGCCAGTTGTCGTGGTGCATATAGGTACCAACGATGTAGGTAAAAAGCGGGATGAGGTCCTAAAAGTGGAATATAGGGAGTTAGGAGGTCAATTAAAAAACAGGACCTCAAAGGTAGTAATCTCAGGATTGCTACCAGTGCTACGTGCTATTCAGAGTAGAAATAGAAGGATACTTCAGATGAATACGTGGCTAGAGGAATGGTGCCAGGGGGAGGGATTCAAGTTCCTGGGACATTGGAACCGGTTCTGGGGGAGGTGGGACCAGTTCAAACCGGACGGTCTACACCTGGGCAGGGCTGGAACCGATGTCCTAGGGGGTTTGTTTGTTAGTGCTGTGGGGGAGGGTTTAAACTAAAATGGAAGGGGGTTGGGAACCTGAGCAGGGAGACAGAGGCAAGGGAAACAAGGATAAAAGCAAAAGATAGGAAGGAGAAAAACAAAAGTGGCAGCCAGAGAAATCAACGGTTTAAATCAAACGTGGCCACAGTAAATAATAATTCTAATAGGTCTAAGAGCGTTAAAAAAACAAGCCTGAAGGCTTTGTGTCTTAATGCGAGGAGCATTTGTAATAAGGTGGATGAATTGGCTGCACAAATAGAGGTAAATGAATATGATTTGGTTGGGATAATGGAAACGTGGCTCAAGGAAGGCCAAGACTGGGAACTCAACATCCAGGGGTATTCGATATTCAGGAAAGATAGGCAAAAAGGAAAGGGAGGTGGGGTACCTTACTGGTTAAAGAAGGGATATTAGCTCTGATGATGTGGAATCTGTATGGGTAGAATTGAGAAATACTAAGGGGAAAAAAACATTAGTGGGAGTGGTATATAGACCTCCAAACAGTAAGGCGGAGGTTAGGGATGGCATTAAAAGGGAAATTAAAGAAGCGTGCAATAAGGACACAGCAGTCATCATGGGTGACTAATCTACATATAGATTGAGCTAACCAAATTGGTAACAATACTGTGGAGGAGGAATTCTTGGAGTGTTTACGGGATGGTTTCCTGGACCAATATGTCGAGGAACCAACCAGAGATCAGGCCATCTTAGACTGGGTATTATGTAACGAGAAAGGATTAATTAGCAATCTTGTTGTACGAGGCCCCTTGGGTCGGAGCGATCATAATATGATCGAATTCTTCATTAAGATGGAGAATGAAGTAGTTGACTCAGAAACAAGGGTCCTCAATTTAAATAAAGGAAACTACGATGGTCTGAGGAGCGAGTTGGGTAGGATTGATTGGGGAATGGCACTCAAAGGGTTGACGGTGGATAGGCAATGGCAAACATTCAAAGACCGAATGGATGAACTACCGAAGTTGTTCATCCCAGTTTGGCATAAAAATAAAACAATAAAGGTGACTCAACCATGGGTAACAAGGGAAATTAGGGATAGCATAAGATCCAAGGAGAGGACATACAAATTGGCCAGAAAAAGCAATAATCCTGAGGATTGGGAGCAGTTCAGGATTCAACAAAGGAGGACAAAGGGATTAATTAAAAAAGGGAAAATAGAATATGAGAGTAAGCTTGCAGGGAACATAAAAACTGACTGTAGAAGCTTTTATAGATATGTGAAGAGTAAAAGATTGGTGAAGTCAAGCGTAGGTCCCTTGCAGTCAGAATCGGGGGAATTTATAATGGGGAACAAAGAAATGGCAGACCAACTAAATACATATTTTGGTTCTGTCTTCACAAAGGAGGACACAAATAACCTCCCAGAAATACCGGGAAACATAGGGTCTGATGAAAGGGTGGAACTGAAAGAAATCAGTATTTGTAGGGAAATGGTGTTAGGAAAATTGATGGGACTGAAGGCCGATATATCCCCAGGGCCTGATAATCTACATCCCAGGGTACTTAAGGAAGTGGCCCTAGAAATAGTAGATGCAATGCTGGTCATCTTCCAGAACTCGATAGACTCTGGAACAGTACCCATGGATTGGAGGGTAGCTAATGTTACCCCACTATTCAAAAAAGGTGGCAGAGAAAAAGCAGGGAATTATAGCCTGACATCGGTAGTGGGGAAAATGCTAGAGTCCATTATAAAAGATGTAATAGCAGAGCACTTGGAAAACGGTGACAGGATCGGACAAAGTCAACATGGATTTACAAAAGGTAAATCATGCTTGACTAATCTACTGGAATTTTTTGAGGATGTAACTGGTAAAATAGATAAGGGAGAACCAGTGGATGTGGTGTATTTGGACTTTCAGAAGGCTTTCGATAAGGTCCCGCATAAGAGATTAGCGTGCAAAATTAAGGCACATGGGATTGGGGGCAAGGTATTGACTTGGATAGAGAACTGGTTGGCGGACAGAAAGCAAAGAGTTGGAATAAACGGGTCGTTTTCCATGTGGCAGGCAGTGACTAGTGGGGTACCGATCGGTCCTAGGACCCCAGCTGTTCACAATATATATTAATGATCTGGATGAGGGAATTGGATGTAATATCTCCAAATTTGCAGACGACACAAAGCTGGGTTGGAGGGTATGCTGCGAGGAGGATGTCATGAAACTCCAGTACGATTTGGACAGGTTAGGTGATTGGGCAGAAACATGGCAAATGCACTATAATGTGGATAAATGTGAGGTTATCCACTTTGGTGGCAAAAACAGGAAGGCACATTATTATTTGAATGGCAATAGATTGGGAGAAGGGGAAGTGCAAAGAGACCTGGGTGTTCTTGTGCACCAGTCGCTGAAGGTAAGCATGCAGGTGCAGCAGACGGTTAAGAAGGCAAATGGTATGTTGGCCTTCGTAGCAAGAGGGTTCGAGTACAGGAACAAGGATGTCTTGCTACAGTTGTACAGGGCCTTGGTGAGACCGCACCTTGAGTATTGTGTGCAGTATTGGTCGCCTTATCTGAGGAAGGACGTTCTTGCCATGGAAGGAGTGCAGCGGAGATTCACCAGGCTGATACCTGGGACGGCAGGAATGACGTATGAGGAGAGATTGTGTCGATTGGGCTTATACTCACTGGCGTTTAGAAGATTGAGAGGGGATCTCATCGAAACCTATAAAATTCTGTCAGGCCTAGACAGACTAGATGCTGGAAGGATGTTCCCGATGGTCGGGGAGTCCAGAACCAGGGGTCATAGTCTAAGGATAAGGGGTAGGACATTTAGGACTGAAATGAGGAGGAATTTCTTCACCCAGAGAGTGGTGAACCTGTGGAATTCTCTGCCACAGAGGGCGGTGGAGGCCAGTTCATTAAATATATTCAAGAAAGAGTTGGATATATTTCTTAAGGCTTAAGGGATCAAGGGATATGGGGAGAAGGCAGGGACAGGATACTGAATTTGAATGATCAGCCATGATCTCATTGAATGGCGGAGCAGGATCGAAGGGCCGAATGGCCTACTCTTGCTCCTATCTTCTATGTATTCTCAACCTGACATCTGTCATACGCCCCCTTTTTTCTGCTTTCTTACTCTCTATGCCTTTTGTCACCCAGGGAGCTCTGGTTTTATTTGCCCTACCTTTCCCCGTCGTGGGAATGTACCTCGACTGTACCTGAATCATCTCATCTTTAAAGGCAGCCTATTGTTCGATTACAGTTTTGCCTGACAATCATTGATTCCAATTTACCCGGGCCAGCTCTGTTCTCATCCCACTGAAATTGCCCCCCCTCCTCCAGTTAAGTATTTTGACTCTAGATTGCTCCCTGTCCTTTTCCAGAGCTAACCTAAACCTTATGATATTATGATCACTCTTCCCTAAATATTCCCCTACTGAAACTTGATTCACCTGACGCACCTCATTCCCCAGAACCAGATCCAGCAATGCCTCCTTCCTCGTTGGGCCGGAAACGTACTGATCAAGAAAGTTCTCCTGAACACACTTCAGAAATTCTTCCCACTGTCTGCCCTTTACACTATTACTATCCCAGTCTATATTAGGATAATTGAAGTCCCCCATTATCACTATTCTATTGTTCTTGCATCTCTCTGTAATTTCCCTACAAATGTGCTCCTCCATATTGTCCCCACTAGTCGGTAGCCTATAGAATACACCTAGTAGTGTAATGGCACCTCTATTGTTTCTTAACTCAAACCAAATAGATTCTGTCCTTGATCTCTCCAGGACATCCTCTCTCTCCAGCACTGTAATATTCTCCTTCTTCCTTCTTAGGCAGTCCCTCGGAACCGAGGATGACTTGTTTCCACATTAAAAATGAGTTCTCAGGTGACTGATGAGTCCAGTGTGGGACCGACAGTCTCTGTCACAGGTGTACCAGACGGTGGTTGAAGGGGCGGGTGGGTGGGGTGCTTAGGTTGACGTGCGCTGCCTGCGCTTGGCTTCCACTTGCTCCCGGTGAAGAGACTCGGTGTTCGGCGCTTCCCGGATGCTTCTCCTCCACTTTGTGCGGTCTTGGGCCAGGGATTCCCAGGTGTCGGTGGGGATGTTGTATCTTTTCAAGGAGGCTTTTTCAAGGAGCACTGTAATATACCCCTTTAATCAATACTGCCACACCACCACAACCTTTCTTTCCTTCCCTATCTTTCCTGAACACCTGATATCCAGGAATTTTTAATACCTAATCCTGCCCTTTTTTGAGCCAGGTCTCTGTTATCAGCACATCACATTCCCATGTGGCTATTAGTGCCTGCAGCTCACCAACCTTACTTACTACACTTTGTGCGTTTAAATACATGCACTGTAAAATTCTTGTATTGTAGGAATTGTCAAATTCCTAACGAAAGTACTGAGATCGAGACTATCAGCTAACCAAATGAGGTTTAATGCAAACTGGTAAAAGTTTCAAACAAAAACGCAGGAGAAACTCTAAACAGGTCTGTACTCAAACTGGTTCCACGAGGACTGAGAGAGAACGCCTCCCCCCTCTGATGTCATCACGTTTCCCGCCATTGGGAACGTCACGTGACCTGCGTGATGACGTCATCGCGCTGGATCGACATTTTACCGAACCTGCGCTATTTATACAAAGCAAACAATTAAAGGTAACGAACCCCTGTTAAAGGCAATTATATACATTACTGCAAGAGTCTCTTGGTGGCTCTGCCACAGTATTCTCTTAGACTGACCCCACCTAATACCGTACTATTTCTTACTCTAGTGCTCTTTGTATCTCCCACTCTTTTGTGCACCATGTTTGTCCTGGCTAATGCTACATCACAGAAACCCCACAGTGCAGATAGAGGCCATTTCGGCCCATCGAGCCTGCACCGACACATATCCCACCCGATCCCTGTAACCCCTACACCAACACATATCTCACCCTATCCCCGTAACCCCACGTATTTAATCCCCCTAACACTAAGGGTCAATTTATCATAGCCATCCTGGTGCCCATCCCCCTGCTCAATTGGTTTAAACCCTCCCCAACAGCACCAGCAAACCCCCCAGTGAGGATATTGGTCCCGGCTCTGTTGAGGTGTAACCCGTGTAGGGGGTTTCTCTTGCTTGCTCTGGTCTCCTGCCAGGCTTCTTGCAATAATTACCCGTGAGTGGTTCGACCCACTCGCCCCTACGGTTCTAGACCTTGGACTTAGGTGCAGGGAGCTGTAGTGCAGAAAAACTCAATAGACCAGGTCGAATAGCACGAAATGGATGCCTTTATTGAACAGTTTGCAGCATTATAAAATACATGTCATATGCACAGATTAAAGCAACGACAAGCATGCACACATCTATAAACTTAACTCTAGGGAAATGGGGAACACATGGCACATCGTGAAAGGGGTAACACATTACAATTACCCTTAACCCCCTCCCCTAAACCTAACTAAGTTTCGATTTGAGGGACCCGGGACCATGCTCACCACTTTAAGAATTGCGAAAAGGGCTTTGCAGCCTTTCGACACAGCTTTCCGTCGTCACGTGGGTTTGGAAGCTTCTGGCGCAGCTTGTTTTCCTCTTGGTTCTCCTGCGATGTAGGCAGCCGGCACAGCCTTGGTGAGCGCTCGCCACGGATGGATCCGTTTCCGATGTGATTTTTAAGAACTGGATGCACACGGATGAATCCGTTACCGATGTGATGTTGAAGAACTGGATCCTGGGCTCCGGGACCTGAGTGTCTTCTTCTCCGGCCTGGGTCGTCGATGATCTCCCGACAAAAGTACCCGGGCCTCCCTCGTCTTCTTCCCGTCATGGCTGGGCCTTTCCTGGCCGAGCTGGCTTCCAAGCCGAATTCTTCTCGTCGTGGCCGGGCCTTGCCTGGCCGAACACTGAACACGTTCCGAACCGAAGTGCCGTTTAACCGAAGAGTCTGTCCCCAAGCGTCCTTGGACTTTACTCAATTCACAGTTATACTTTTTTGGAACATTCTTATCTCCCGCCAAATCATAGTCCTGTCTTTGTAATAATTTTGGCGGGCAGAACTCTCTGCAGGGGTGTTTTGTCTTCATAACGGGAGTCGGTGATAGCTGAACTGGCCTTCCTGGGCCGATAATGTCTTTGCTTTGTCACCGTAACTTGGTTTGTATATTGATCGGTCTGGAGATTGCCCTGGATGGCTGTTAAATGGCTTCTCTTTGTACAGTGTAATGGGTTTAAGCGTTCGTTCAATTGTCCGCTCATTTCTTGATGGGTCTCATCCTGCCACCCAAATCTGTCCTGTACTTATAATCTAATCAATATTTATGCTCAGTTCCATGAGTTTCAGTTTCCCGAAACTGGTTTTCGCCGGCTTTTAATGCCCTCAATCCACAAGCCTGTCTGGCTTGCAGTAACAGAAATTCAAATGGTCCCAGAAGCTGGTCACGAGGTCTGGCAGCCATTTTTGTGTGCCCTTTTATCAAAGGTTTCTCTGTATAAGCTTCTTTGGTCAATAAAGCTGTTTTATTAACCGTATTTTCCTGCGTGATTATTTAATGAAAATTTCGCGAATCTTACACCCGTCTGACCTGTACAGGCCCCACCTCCGTCAGAACCGGTCCCAATGTCCCAGGAATCTAAATCCCTCCCTCCTGCACCATCTCTCCAGCCACGCATTCATCTGCTCTATCCTCCTGTTTCTATCCTCACTCACACGTGGCACCAGGAGTAATCCGGATATAACTACCTTTTTGAGGTCCTGCTTTTTAAACTCTCTCCTAGCTCCCTAAAATCTGCCTGCAGGACCTCATTCCTCTTTCTGCCAATGTCGTCGGTTCCGATATGGGCCGCGACCTCTGACTGTTCACCTGTCCGGCAGCCGTTCAGTGACATCTTTGAGCCTGGCACCAGGGAGGCATCATACCATCCTAGAGTCACATCTGCAGCCGCAGAAACACCAGTCTGTTCCCCTAACTATCGAATCCCCTATCGCTATTGCTTTTCCTGATTTCCTCCCACTCCGGTACAGCTGAGCCACCCTTAGTACTGTTAACTTGGCTCTGGCTGTACTCCCCAGAGGAACCATCGCCCTCACCAGAGCGAGATGCACTCGGGGGGACTCCTGCACTACCTGCCTGGTCCTCCTTTTCCTTCTGGTGGTCACCCATTGTTCGGGAGATGGATGGAGTCAGTGGCCAGGGAGCGGAGTTTGTGGCGGGGACCGAAACATAGAAGATAGGAGCAGGAGTCGGCCATTCGGCCCCTCGAGCCTGCTCCGCCATTTAATAAGATCATGGCTGATCATCCAAATTCAGTACCCGATCCCTGCTTTCTCCCCATATCCCTTGATCCCTTTAGCTTTAAGAACTATATCTATCTCCTTCTTGAATATATTTAATGAATTGGCCTCCACTGCCTTCTGTGGTAGAGAATTCCACAGGTTCACCACTCTCTGGGTGAAGAAATTCCTCCTCATCTCATTCCTAAATGGCTTACCCCTTATCCTTAGACTGTGACCCCTGGTTCTGGACTCCCCGACATCGGGAACATCCTTCCTACATCTAGCCTGTCTAGTCCTGTTAGAATTTTATAAGTTTCAATGAGATCCCCTCTCATTCTTCTAAACTCCAGCGAGTATAAGCCCAGTTGACCCAATCTCTCCTCATACGTCATTCCTGCCATCCCAGGTATCAGCCTGGTGAATCTTCGCTGCACTCCCTCCATGGCAAGAACATCCTTCCTCAGATAAAGCGACCAAAACTGCACACAATACTCAAGGTGTGGTCTCACCAAGGCCCTGTACAACTGCAGCAAGACATCCTTGTTCTTGTACTCGAACCCTCTCGCTACAAAGGCCAACATGCCATTTGCCTTCTTAGCCGCCTGCTACACCTTCATGCTTACCTTCAGCGACTGGTGCACAAGGACACCCAGGTCTCGTTGCACTTCCCCTTCTCCCAATCTATTGCCATTCAGATAATAATCTGCCTTCCTGTTTTTGACACCAAAGTGGATAACCTCGCATTTATCCACGTTATATTGCATCTGCCATGCTTCTGCCCAATCACCCAACCTGTCCAAATCATACTGGAGTTTCTCGGCATCCTCCTCACAGCAGACACTCCCACCCAGCTTTGTGTCGTCTGCAAACTTGGAGATATTACCTCTAGTTCCCTCGTCTAGATCATTAATATATATTGTGAACAGCTGGGGTCCTCGGACCGACCCCTGCGGCACCCCACTAGTCACTGCCTGCCACTCAGAAAAAGACCAGTTTATTCCAACTCTTTGCTTCCTGTCTGCCAACCAGTTCTCTATCCAAGTCAATACCTTGCCCCCAATCCCATGTGCCTTAACTTTGCACGCTAATTTCTTAAGCGGGACCTTATCGAAAGCCTTCTGAAAGTCCAAATACACCACATCCACTGGTTCTCCATTATCTATTTTACCAGTTACATCCTCTAAAAATTCCAGTAGATTAGTCAAGCACCATTTACCTTTTGTAAATCCATGTTGACTTTGTCCGATCCTGTCACTGTTTTCCAAGTGCTCTGCTATTACATCTTTTATAATGGACTCTAGCATTTTCCCCACTACCGATGTCAGGCTTACCGGTTTATAATTCCCTGTTTTCTCTCTACCACCTTTTTTGAATAGTGGGGTAACATTAGCTACCCTCCAATCCATGGGAACTGTTCCAGAGTCTATCGGATTTTGGAAGATGACCAGCAATGCATCTACAATTTCTAGGGCCACTTCCTTAAGTACCCTAGGATGTAGATTATCAGGCCCTGGGGATTTATCGGCCTTCAATCCCGTCAATTTCCCTAACACCATTTCCCTGCAAATACTGATTTCTTTCAATTCCTCCCTCTCATTAGACCCTATGTTCCCCGACATCTCTGGGAGGTTATTTGTGTCCTCCTTTGTGAAGACAGAACCAAAGTATATATTTAATTGGTCTGCCATTTCTTTGTTCCCCATTATAAATTCCCCTGATTCTGACTGCAAGGTACCTATGCTTGACTTCACCAATCTTTTTCTCTTCACATATCTATAGAAGCTTTTAAAGTCCGTTTTTATGTTCCATGAAAGCTTACTCTCATACTCTATTTCCCCCTCTTAATTAATTCCTTTGCTGAATCCTAAACTCCCAATCCTCAGGTTTGCTGCTTTTTCTGGCCAATTTATATCTCCTCTCCTTGGATCTTATGCTATCCCTAATTTCCTTTGTTAGCCACGGTTGATTCACCTTTTTTGTTTTATTTTTATACCAAACAGGGATGAACAAATTGAGTGACATTCCCCAATCAATCCTACCCAACTCGCTCCTCAGACCATTATAATTTCCTTTATTTAAATTCAGGACTCTGAGTCAACTACTTCACTCTCCATCTTAATGAAGAATTCGATCATATTATGATCGCTATGCCCCAAGGGGCCTCGCACAACAAGATTGTTAATTATTCCTTTCTCATTACATAATACCCAGTCTAAGATGGCCTGATCTCTAGTTGGTTCCTTGACATATTGGTCCAGGAAACCATCCCGTATACACTCCAGGAATTCCTCCTCCACAGTATTGTTACTAATTTGTTTAGACCAATCTATATGTAGATTAAAGTCACCCATGATTCCTGCTGTGCCCTTATTGCACGTGTCTCTAATTTCCCTTTTAATGCCATCCCCAACCTCTGCATTACTGTTTGGGGGTCTGTATACAACTCCCACTAATGTTTTCTGTCCCTTGGTATTTCTCAGTTCTACCCATACAGATTGCACATCATCAGAGCTAATATTCTTCCTTACTGTTGTTAACCTCCTCTTTAACCAGCAATGCTACCCCACCTCCTTTTCCTTTTTGCCTGTCTTTCCTCAATATTGAATACCCCTGGATGTTGAGTTCCCAGCCCTGGTCACCCTGGAGCCATGTTTCCGTAATCCCAATCATATCATATACGTCAATAGCTTCGGTCTTCGATATTTAATTGGAGAACATTTCTGCTAATCCAGAACCGGATGTCGGACAAGCAGTCTGACCATTCAGAGACAGTGGAGGGGTTGAGAGAAGTGGTAGTGATGTAGAGCTGGGTGTCATCAGCGTACATGTGGAAACTGTGGGGGGGGAAATGGAATTAAACTTCATCTTCAGAAAACAGAGAGACTGTTCAAGAAAGCCTGAAGTCTCTAAAAATGGACAGGTTCACAATACAGAAATCTACACCAACAAGTAGTACTTATATTGCGCCTTTAAAATAGTAAAACGTCACAAGGTGCTTCACAGGAGTATGAGAAGACAAAAAATTTGACACCGAGCCACATAAGGAGATATTAGGGGAGATGGCCAAAAGCTTGGTCACAGAAGTGGGTTTTAAGGAGCATCTTAAAGGAAGAAAGAGAGGCGGAGAGGTTTAGGGAGGGAATTCCAGAGCTCGGGGCCCAGGCAGCTGAAGGCACGGCCGCCAATGGTGGAGCGATTAAAAATCAGGGATGCTCAAGAGGGCAGAATTGGAGGAGCGCAGAGATCTCTTTGGGGGGGGGGTGGCTGGAGGAGATAGAGATGGGGAGGGGGGTGAGGCCATGGAGGGATTTGCACCAGGATGAGAATTTTGAAACTGATTGTATGAACAGTTCTCCACCCAGATTTCATCCCATCAGCCTGACTGTCTACCCTGACTGTAACTGGTAGAATAGATAAGGGAGATAAGTGGATGTGGTGTATTTGGACTTTCAGAAGGCTTTCCATAAGGTCCCGCATAAGAGATTAGCGTGCAAAGTTAAAGCACATGGGATTGGGGGCAAGGTACTGACTTGGATAGAGAACTGGTTGGCAGACAGGAAGCAAAGAGTTGGAAAAAACGGGTCTTTTTCCGAATGGCAGGCAGTGACTAGTGGGGTACCGCAGGGATCGGTCCTGGGACCCCAGCTATTCACAATATATATTAATGATCTAGACGAGGGAACTAGATGTAATATCTCCAAGTTTGCTGACGACACAAAGCTGGGTGGGTGTGTGTGCTGTGAGGAGGATGCCGAGAAACTCCAGTATGATTTGGACAGGTTGGGCGATTGGGCAGAAGCATGGCAGATGCAGTATAACGTGGATAAATGCGAGGTTATCCACTTGGTGGCAAAAACAGGAAGGCAGATTATTATCTGAGCGGTAATAGATTGGGAGAAGGGGAAGTGCAACGAGACCTGGGTGTCCTTGTACACCAGTCGCTGAAGGTAAGCATGCAGGTGCAGCAGGCGGTTAAGAAGGCAAATGGTATGTTGGCCTTCATAGCGAGAGGGTTCGAGTAAAGGAACAAGGATGTCTTGCTGCAGTTGTACAGGGCCTTGGTGAGACCACATCTTGAGTATTGTGTGCAGTTTTGGTCGCCTTATCTGAGGAAGGATGTTCTTGCCATGGAGGGAGTGCAGCGAAGATTTACCAGACTGATATCTGGGATGGCAGGAATGATATATGAGGAGAGATTGGGTCGATTGGGCTTATACTCGATGGAGTTTAGAAGAATGAGAGGGGATCTCATTGAAACTTATAAAATTCTAAGAGGACTAGACAGACTAGATGTAGGAAGGATGTTCCCGATGGTTGGGAGTCCAGAAGCAGGTGTCACAGTCTAAGGATAAGGGGTAAGCCATTTAGGACAGAGATGAGGAGGAATTTCTTCACCCAGAGAGTGGTGGACCTGTGGAATTCTCTACCACGGAAGGCAGTGGAGGCCAATTCATTAAATATATTCAAGATGGAGTTGGTTATATTTCTTAAGGCTAAAGGGATCAAGGGATATGGGGAGAAGGCAGGGATAGGGTACTGAGTTTGGATGATCAGCCATGATCTCATTGAATGGCGGAGCAGGCTCGAGGGGCCGAATGGCCTACTCCAGCTCCTATCTTCTATGTTTCTGTCCTATGAATGTGCCTCCTTATTGTTGCTTCTGCATGCTAACTTCTGAAAGTTAGCATGCAGGTACAGCAAGTAATTAGGAAAGCAAATGGAATTGCCTTTATTGCAAGGGGTATGGAGTATAAAAGTAGGGAAGTTTTGATGCAACTTTACAGGGCGCTGGTGAGACCACACCTGGAGTTCTGCGGACAGTTTTGGTCTCCATATTTAGGGAAGGATATACTTGCATTGTATGCAGTGCAGAGAAACATAGAAAAATAGGAGCAGGAGTAGGCCATTCGGCCCTTCGAGCCTGCTCCACCATTCAATATGATCCGGGCTGTTCCTCTATCTCAATACCATATTCCCGCTCTCTCCCCATACCCCTTGATGCCTTTTGTGTCTAGAAATCTATCTATCCCCTTAAATATATTCAGTGACTTGGCCTCCACAGCCTTCTGTGGTAGAGAATTCCACAGGTTCCCCACCCTCTGAGTGAAGAAATTTCTCCTCATCTCAGTCCTAAATGTCCTACCCCGTATTCTGAGAATGTGACCCCTCGTTCTAGGCCCCCCAGCCAGGGGAAACATCCTCCCTGCATCCAGTCTGTCTAGCCCTGTCAGAATTTTATATGTTCCAATGAGATCCTCTCTCATTCTTCTAAACTCTAGTGAATACAGGCCTAGTCAACTCAATCTCTCCTCATACGACAGTCCTGCCATCCCAGGAACCAGTCTGGTGAACCTTCGCTGCTCTCCCTCTATGGCAAGTATATCCTTTCTTAGGTCAGGAGACCAAAACTGCACACAGTACTCTAGGTGTGGTCTCACCAAGGCCCTGTATAACTGTAGTAAGACATCCTTGCTCCTGTACTCAAATCCTCTTGCAATGAAGGCCAACAAACCATTTGCCATCCTAACTGCTTGCTGCACCTGCATGTTTGCTTTCAGTGACTGGTGTACAAGGACACCCAGGTCCCTCTGTACATCAACATTTCCCAATCTATCACCATTTAAATAATATTCTGCCTTTCTGTTTTTCCTACTGAAGTGGATAACTTCACATTTATCCACATTATACTGCATCTGCCTCCTACCATCTGGAAGACGCTACAGATGCATTCACACCCGTACGACCAGATTTAGGAACAGCTTCTTTCCCAGGGCTGTCATCCTACTGAACTCCACAAATAAACATGTTGAAATGTTTAAGTGTCCTAATCCAAATTGTACACTCTCAGGAGCCGCAAGCCTACATTTCGTTGTACTGCACTTGTGCACTAACAATGACAATAAAAGTTGATTTGATTTGATTTGATATTTGCCCACTCACTCAGCTTGTCTAAATTACCTTGAAGCCTCTTTGCATCCTCCTCACAAATCACAATCCCACCTAGTTTCGTGTCATCAGCAAACTTGGAAATATTACATTTGGTTCCCTCATCCAAATCATTGATATATATTGTGAATAGCTGGGGCCCAAGCACTGATCCCTGCGGTACCCCACTAGTCACTGCCTGACACCCCGAAAAAGACCCATTTATTCCTACTCTCTGTTTCCTGTCTGTCAACCAATTTTCAATCCATGCCAGTATATTACCCCCAATCCTATTGCCTTAATTTTGCACACTAACCTCTTATGTGGGACTTTATCAAAGGCCTTCTGAAAATCCAAATACGCCACATCCACTGGTTCTCCCTTATCTATTCTACCAGTGACATCCTCAAAAGACTCCAGTAGGTTGGTCAAACACGATTTCCCTTTCATAAATCTGTGCTGACTTTGTCTAATCCCGTTGATATTTTCTAAGTGTCCTGTTATCACAATCTTTATAATAGACTCTTTAGCATTTTCCCAACTACTGATGGTAGGCTAACCAACTTGTGCAGCAGCTGGGGCCTGAAAATCAGCTTCACTGCCCCTGGGCTGGGAAAGGGCGACATGAGGCAACATTCTCCCTCTTACTCTTTCTACACTCTTTTTACAGGGTTTTAGAAGTGGAGCATTTACAGACAGGAAGCTCAGACCAAACATCACGTCAGGGTCAGACAGAGTCGCTCGATTCATCAGGACCTGAATATCATTGGCCTTTTCACATGGAAGGAGAGAGCAGCGATCGCAGCGCGGACAAACCGCACACGTGTTCCGTGTGTGGACTTGGATTCAGCCGATCGCCTGACCTGGTGAGACACGTGCACCGTCACACCGGGGAGAAACCGGGTAAAGGTGGGGACAACAGGATGGGATTCAGTTCCACATCTGTGTCGGAGGTTCGTCGGCACAGTTACACCGGGGACAGTCCGTTCACCTGCTCCGTGTGTGGGAAGGGATTCACTCAGTCATCCCACCTGTTGAGACACCAGCACGTTCACATTGATGAGAGACCGTTTCAATGTTATGGCTGTGGGAAGAGCTTCAAAAGTCCTGGGAATCTGATGAATCACCAGCGTGCTGACACTGGAGAGGGGCTGTTTCCCTGCTCCGTGTGTGGAAAGCGATTCTCTCGGTCCAACCATCTGCTGAGACACCAGCTTGTTCACACTGATGAGCGACCCTTTAAATGTTGTGACTGTGGGAGGAGCTTTAATAGTTCCCAAGAGCTGAAGGCACACCACTGCCTTCACACCGGGGAGAGGCCATTCACCTGCTCCGTGTGTGGGAAAGGATTCACTCGGTCATCCGACCTGCTGAGACACCAGCGAGTTCACACCAGAGAGAGGCCGTTCACCTGCTCTGTGTGCGGGAAGGGATTCACTCG
The DNA here is from genome assembly GCF_052327205.1 of Somniosus microcephalus. Classification (NCBI taxonomy): domain Eukaryota; kingdom Metazoa; phylum Chordata; class Chondrichthyes; order Squaliformes; family Somniosidae; genus Somniosus; species Somniosus microcephalus. The sequence continues at coordinate 13,269,718 of NW_028225179.1, forward strand.
GTCATCCGACCTGCTGGCTCACCAGCGAGTTCACACCAGGGAGAGGCCGTTCACCTGCTCCATGTGTGGGAAGGGATTCACTCACTCATCCCACCTGCTGACTCACCAGCGAGTTCACACTGGGGAGAGGCCATTCACCTGCTCCGTGTGTGGTAAGGGATTCACTCAGTCATCCTACCTGCTGACTCACCAGCGAGTTCACACGGGGGAGAGGCCGTTCACCTGCTACATGTGTGGGAAGGGATTCACTCAGTCATCCCACCTGCTGACTCACCAGCGAGTTCACACTGGGGAGAGGCCATTCACCTGCTCCGTGTGTGGTAAGGAATTCACTCAGTCATCTGACCTGCTGACTCACCAGCGAGTTCACACGGGGGAGAAGCCGTTCACCTGCTCCATGTGTGAGAAGAGATTCACTCGGTCATCTCACCTGCTGAGACACCAGCGTCTTCACACCGGGGAGAGGCCGTTCACCTGCTCTGTGTGTGGGAAGAGATTCACTCAGTCTTCTGACCTGCTGAGACACCAGCGAGTTCACTCTGCCCTGCCGGCAGCTGGGGCAACGTGAATGTGGAAAATGTTTTATAAATTTTGTACTGCTAGTTAATCTGTCAGCCTGTTGAGCTGATGGTTCCCTTCATTTGACCTTTCATGGTATTACATAGAAGGTGCAGCACAGAAACAGGCCATCTGGCCCAACGGCTCTAGCCTCCCTTTCACCCTCATGTGGCTCCCCCTTAAATGCATCTATACTTTTAGCCTCAACCACTCCCTGTGGTAGCGAGTTCCACACTCTCACCACTCTCTGGGTAAACAAGTTCCTCCTGAATTCCCTCCTGGATTTATTAGTGACCATCTTATATTTTGTGGATGTTAAAACCCCAATGACTGAGCTGCATTTTAATATTCTGTACAAATAAATCAGCTTCGTTTGATACATACAATCGATTGAGTCCTTGTTTCTAAGATAAGACGAGAGCCAATTGATGACTTGTTACAGACATTCCCTGTCCTTTCAATATCTGTGTCCAGGAGAGAAGCTTCTGTTACTTTCTGTGTTTTACTACAATCGAGGTTCTGGAAGTC